>NW_026891465.1:60000-115247 GCF_015708825.2 Lethenteron reissneri
GTGAGTATGTGGGTTGGGGTGAGTGCTGATGGGTGGAAGGGTGGACAGTAAGGGTGGAAGTGAAGGGTGGACAGGAAGGAGGAGGAGGAGGTCCCTGACACCTGCGGAGTGGTGGCGATGCGACTGTTGTTGTTGTTGTCACTGCTACTCCGACTGTGATCACACATTCACCCCACCACCACCACCACTACTACCCCCCACTAACCCTCCCCCCCCCACTACTAACCCTCCCCCCCCCCCACTAACCACCCCACTACTACCACCACCTGTTCATCTACCCCCCGCCTCCACCTGGTGGTGGTTGTTGTGGTGGTGGTGGTGGTTGTTGTGGTTGTTGTGGTGGTGGTTGTTGTCGGGACCGCCCCAGCGATAATAACCGCTCCGCTCGATAGGGAGAGAGGTCTGCAGATCGTCGATCGAGCATTGGCTTGACGACTCACTCGAACCATCGATTGCTCACCCACCCACCCACTCGCCTACCCACTCGCTCACACACTCGCCCACCCACCTACTTACTTACCCACCTACTCGCCCACCCACCCACTCACCCACCCACCCACTCGCTCACACACTCGCCCGCCCGCTCGCTCGCTCACTCGCCCACTCGCCCACCCACCCACTCGCCCACCCACCCTCCCACCCATCCACCCACCCACTCGCCCGCCCGCTCACCCACCCGCCCACCCTCCCACTCACCCTCCCACTCACCCTCCCACTCAACCACCCACCCACCAACTCGCCCACCCATCCACTCGCCCACCCTCCCACTCGCCCACCCACTCGCCCTCCCACTCACCCACCCACTCGCCCTCCCACTCACCCACCCACTCGCCCGCCCACTGAGTGACTCAGTGTACTGGCGATATTAACTTCTGCGCGTTTTTTTCCCCTCGCGAATTTTTTCTAACTACTTACTAACTACTGCTACTAACCCATTATTATTGATGATGATGATTGATCGATGTCCAGTCGATACACAGTTGCGTTTCTTAGCTTCTTCTGCTCGTTGTTGTTCTTACATTGTGCGGTGTGTATATAGAGAGACTTAGAGATGCAGAGAGAGAGGAGAGAGAGACAGAGATGAGAGACAGACATAGACAGATGAGTGAGATGAGAGACAGACAGAGAGAGAGAGACAGAGAGAAGTGAGAGACAGAGAGAGATGAGAGACAGAGAAGTGACAGACAGAGAGACAGATAGAGATGAGAGACAGAGAGACAGACAGACAGAGAGAGAGAGACAGGGAGAGATGAGAGACAGAGAGACAGACAGGCAGACAGATAGAGACAGACAGAGAGAGATGAGAGACAGAGAGAGAGAGACAGAGAGAAGTGACAGAGACAGACAGACAGAGATGAGAGACAGAGAGAGAGAGAGAGACAGACAGACAGACAGAGATGAGAGACAGACAGATTGAGATGTGTGAGATGAGAGACAGACAGAGAGAGACAGACAGACAGAGACAGTGAGACACAGACAGACAGATACAGACAGACAGACAGAGACAGTGAGAAACAGATAGACAGACAGATAGACAGAGAGATAGACAGAGACAGTGAGACAGACAGACAGACAGAGAGAGACAGACAGACAGTGAGACACAGACAGACAGATAGACAGACAGACGGATAGACAGACAGACAGTCAGAGATGAGAGAGATGAGATGAGAGACACAGACAGACAGAGACAGTGAGACACAGACAGACAGTCGGAGATGAGAGAGATGAGATGAGAGAGAGGGAGTAGACAGAGACAGTGAGACACAGACAGACAGATAGACAGACAGTGAGACACAGATAGACAGACAGACAGTCGGAGATGAGAGAGATGAGATGAGAGAGAGGGAGTAGATGTCCCTCCACGCCGCTCATTGCTTGGAGCTGGTGGTGCTGCTGGTGCTGGTGGTGCTGGTGGTGCTGGTGGTGCTGGTGCTGGTGGTGCTGGTGGTGCTGGTGGTGCTGGTGGTGCTGGTGGTGCTGCTGGTGCTGGTGGTGCTGGTGGTGCTGGTGGTGCTGCTGGTGCTGGTGGTGCTGCTGGTGCTGGTGGTGCTGGTGGTGCTGGTGGTGCTGCTGGTGCTGGTGGTGCTGGTGGTGCTGGTGGTGCTGGTGTTGGGGAGTGTATTATAGATGTACAGCAGCCCGCGTGCTCGCCTGCTCGCTTGCGGGATTTGGGATTGTGATTTGGGATCGTGATTTGGGGTGATGATGATGATGATGACGATGATTTGGGATCGTGCCACCGTGGCTGATTGGGGGGGGGGAGGGGGGGAGGGTTGTTTTTGTATTTAAACTGTTGTCCTATTATGTTCATTAAAAACCAAACCCCAAACACCACCACGGCCACGGATAGTGGATGGAGTTTCACTGCGTGAGTGTGTGTGAGTGTGTGTGAGTGTGTGTGAGTGTGTGTGAGTGTGTGAGTGTGTGTGAGTGTGTGTGAGTGTGTGTGAGTGTGTGTGAGTGTGTGTGAGTGTGTGTGAGTGTGTGTGAGTGTGTGTGAGTGTGTGAGTGTGAGTGTGTGAGTGCGTGTGTATGTGTGTGAGTGTGTGAGTGTGTGTGTGAGTGTGTGAGTGTGTGTGTGAGTGTGTGAGAGTGTGTGTGAGTGTGTGAGTGTGTGTGAGTGTGTGTGTGAGTGTTAGAGTATGTGATTGTGTGGTGTGAGTGAGTGTGTGAGTGTGTGTGAGTGTGTGAGTGTGTGGTGTGTGAGTGTGTGAGTGTGTGTGAGTGTGTGAGTGTGTGTGAGTGTGTGAGTGTGTGTGAGTGTGTGGTGTGTGAGTGTGTGTGAGTGTGTGAGTGTGTGTGTGTGAGTGTGTGTGAGTGTGTGTGAGTGTGTGATTGTGTGTGTGTGTGTGAGTGTGTGTGAGTGTGTGAGGTGTGTGAGTGTGTGTGAGTGTGAGTGTGTGTGAGTGTATGAGTGTGTGTGTGAGTGTATGAGTGTGTGAGTGTGTGTGTGAGTGTGTGTGAGTGTGTGGTGTGTGAGTGTGTGTGAGTGTGTGAGTGTGTGAGTGTGTGTGTGTGAGTGTGTGTGAGAGTGTGTGATTGTGTGTGTGTGTGAGTGTGTGAGTGTGTGAGTGTGTGTGAGTGTGTGTGAGTGTGTGAGTGTGTGTGTGAGTGTATGAGTGTGTGAGTGTGTGAGTGTGTGAGTGTATGGGTGTGTGAGTGTGTGAGTGTGTGTGAGTGTGTGATTGTGTGGTGTGAGTGAGTGTGTGAGTGTATGAGTGTGTGAGTGTGTGTGTGAGTGTATGAGTGTGTGAGAGTGTGTGTGAGTGTGTGTGAGTGTGTGAGTGTGAGTGTATGAGTGTGTGTGTGAGAGTGTGTGTGGTGTGTGGATTGTGTGAGTGTTAGAGTGTGTGAGTGTGTGGTGTGAGTGTATGTGAGTGTGTGAGTGTATGAGTGTGTGAGTGTGTGAGTGTGTGTGTGAGAGTGTGTGTGAGTGTGTGAGAATGTGAGTGTGTGTGAGTGTGTGTGAGAGTGTGTGTGTGAGTGTGTGTGTGAGTGTGTGTGTGTGAGTGTGTGTGTGAGTGTGTGTGTGGTGTGTGGATTGTGTGAGTGTTAGAGTGTGTGAGTGTCGCAGAGTGTGAGAGTTTGTGTGAGAGTGTGAGTGAGAGAGAGAGTGAGTGTGTGTGTGAGAGTGTGAGTGTCGCTGAGTGTGTGAGAGTGTGAGTGTCGCTGAGTGTGTGTGAATGTGTACGAGTGTGTGAGAGTGAGAGCATGTGTGATTGTGTGAGTATGTGTCGGTGTGTGTGTGAGAGTGTGATTGTTTGTGAGTGTTGCTGAGTGTGTGTGAGTGTGTGTGAGAGTGTGTGAGAGTGAGTGAGAGAGTGAGTGAGAGAGTGAGTGTCGCTGAGTGTGTGTGAATGTGTACGAGTGTGTGAGAGTGAGAGCATGTGTGATTGTGTGAGTATGTGTCGGTGTGTTTGTGAGAGTGTGATTGTGTGTGAGTGTTGCTGAGTGTGTGTGAGTGTGTGTGAGAGTGTGTGAGAGTGAGTGAGAGAGTGAGTGTCGCTGAGTGTGTGTGAATGTGTACGAGTGTGTGTCGGTGCGTGTGTGAGAGTCAACGCTGTGGTGGGCAGTGCTGTAGGGGGAGGGTCAATGTCCATCGGCCATTCCCCTAGTGGTGTTGTAGCCACCGCAGCGGCCAAAGGGACTGGCCGGTTTGCGGGGGGCTGGTGACCCCCTCCACCCTAAATTCATTCACACGAAGTCACGAAACAAATATCCGCCTTGAGCTTGTGCCGGAGGCCCCGGGGGGACAGGCGTCCATGACGTCTCCTGGCCAAACCCCAATTGGTGGAGCCAGGAGATTGAATCTTCACCCTCGGGGCTCCTCCAGAAACAACGAAAAGCTACTTCGTGTGGCCACGTGGAATGTTCGAACGCTCACTGCGGAGGAGAGGCTGCCACTCCTCTGTCGGGAGCTGGACCGGTACCGCCTGGATCTCTGTGGCATTCAGGAGGTCCGGTGGACCGGCTCTGGCTCCTGCCACCATGAGGGGTGGACAGTCCTCTACTCGGGGCAGGAGACTGCCAACAACAAGGAGTGGCTCTTCTTCTGAACTAAAGAATGAAGGGGGCGTGGAAGCGTGGCGGTGAGGTGTGGGAAGCTGTAAGCCCCAGGATACTTTGGGCTCGCCTTCCCATCAACCGGAGGCGAGGAGTGGTGGTCGTGGTTACTTATGCCCCCACCGAAGACGAACATCCGTGGAGGGATGCAGGCAAAGCCGATGAGTTGGAGTCTATGGGAGACGTTTAACATTGGAGTCTGTGGGTAGAGACTTTAACATTGAAGTCTATGGGTAGAGACTTTAACATTGAAGTCTATGGGTAGAGACTTTAACATTGAAGTCTATGGGTAGAGACTTTAACATTGAAGTCTATGGGTAGAGACTTTAACATTGAAGTCTATGGGTAGAGACTTTAACATTGAAGTCTATGGGTAGACACTTTAACATTGAAGTCTATGGGTAGAGACTTTAACATTGAAGTCTATGGGTAGAGACTTTAACATTGAAGTCTATGGGTAGAGACTTTAACATTGAAGTCTATGGGTAGACACTTTAACATTGAAGTCTATGGGTAGAGACTTTAACATTGAAGTCTATGGGTAGAGACTTTAACATTGAAGTCTATGGGTAGACACTTTAACATTGAAGTCTATGGGTAGAGACTTTAACATTGAAGTCTATGGGTAGAGACTTTAACATTGAAGTCTATGGGTAGACACTTTAACATTGAAGTCTATGGGAGACTTTAACATTGAAGTCTATGGGTAGACACTTTAACATTGAAGTCTATGGGTAGACACTTTAACATTGAAGTCTATGGGTAGACACTTTAACATTGGAGTCTATGGGTAGAGACTTTAACATTGGAGTCTATGGGTAGACACTTTAACATTGGAGTCTATGGGTAGAGACTTTAACATTGAAGTCTATGGGAGACTTTAACATTGAAGTCTATGGGTAGACACTTTAACATTGAAGTCTATGGGAGACTTTAACATTGGAGTCTATGGGTAGAGACTTTAACATTGGAGTCTATGGGTAGAGACTTTAACATTGGAGTCTATGGGTAGAGACTTTAACATTGAAGTCTATGGGTAGAGACTTTAACATTGAAGTCTATGGGAGACTTTAACATTGAAGTCTATGGGTAGACACTTTAACATTGGAGTCTGTGGGTAGAGACTTTAACATTGGAGTTTATGGGTAGAGACTTTAACAATTGGAGTCTATGGGTAGACACTTTAACATTGGAGTCTATGGGTAAGAGACTTTAATATTGGAGTCTATGGGAAACTTTAACATTGGAGTCTATGGGTAGAGACTTTAACATTGGAGTCTATGGGTAGACACTTTAACATTGAAGTCTATGGGAGACTTTAACATTGAAGTCTATGGGTAGACATTTTAACATTGAAGTCTATGGGTAGACACTTTAACATTGAAGTCTATGGGTAGACACTTTAACATTGGAGTCTATGGGTAGAGACTTTAACATTGGAGTCTATGGGTAGAGACTTTAACATTGGAGTCTATGGGTAGAGACTTTAACATTGGAGTCTATGGGTAGACACATTAACATTGAAGTCTATGGGTAGAGACTTTAACATTGAAGTCTATGGGAGACTTTAACATTGAAGTCTATGGGTAGACACTTTAACATTGGAGTCCGTGGGTAGAGACTTTAACATTGGAGTCTATGGGTAGAGACTTTAACAATTGGAGTCTATGGGTAGACACTTTAACATTGGAGTCTATGGGTAAGAGACTTTAATATTGGAGTCTATGGGAGACTTTAACATTGGAGTCTATGGGTAGAGACTTTAACATTGGAGTCTATGGGTAGACACTTTAACATTGGAGTCTATGGGTAGACACTTTAACATTGGAGTCTATGGGGGACTTTAACATTGGAATCTATGGGTAGAGACTTTAACATTGGAGTCTATGGATAGACACTTTAACATTGGAGTCTATGGGTAGAGACTTTAACATTGGAGTCTATGTGTAGACACTTTAACATTGGAGTCTATGGGTAGACACTTTAACATTGGAGTCTATGGGTAGACACTTTAACATTGGAGTTTATGGGTAGAGACTTTAACATTGGAGTCTATGGGAGACTTTAACATTGGAGACTATGGGTAGAGACTTTAAACGTTGGAGTCTATGGGTAGACACTTTAACATTGGAGTCTATGGGTAGACACTTTAACATTGGAGTCTATGGGTAGACACTTTAACATTGGAGTCTATGGGAGACTTTAACATTGGAGTCTATGGGTAGACACTTTAACATTGGAGTCTATGGATCGACACTTTAACATTGAAGTCTATGGGTAGACACTTTAACATTGGAGTCTGTGGGTAGAGACTTTAACATTGAAGTCTATGGGTAGACACTTTAACATTGGAGTCTATGGGTAGAGACTTTAACATTGAAGTCTATGGGTAGACACTTTAACATTAGAGTCTATGGGTAGAGACTTTAACATTGGAGTCTATGGGTAGACACTTTAACATTGGAGTCTATGGGTAGACTTTAACATTGAAGTCTATGGGTAGACACTTTGACATTGGAGTCTATGGGTAGAGACTTTAACATTGAAGTCTATGGGTAGACACTTTAACATTGAAGTCTATGGGTAGACACTTTAACATTGGAGTCTATGGGTAGACACTTTAACATTGGAGTCTATGGGAAGAGACTTTAACATTGAAGTCTATGGGTAGAGACTTTAACATTGAAGTCTATGGGTAGACACTTTAACATTGGAGTCTATGGGTAGACACTTTAACATTGGAGTCTATGGGTAGACACTTTAACATTGAAGTCTATGGGTAGACACTTTAACATTGGAGTCTATGGGTAGACACTTTAACATTGAAGTCTATGGGTAGACACTTTAACATTGAAGTCTATGGGTAGACACTTTAACATTGGAGTCTATGGGTAGAGACTTTAACATTGGAGTCTATGGGAGACTTTAACATTGAAGTCTATGGGTAGAGACTTTAACATTGGAGTCTATGGGTAGACACTTTAACATTGAAGTCTATGGGCTAGAGACTTTAACATTGAAGTCTATGGGTAGACACTTTAACATTGAAGTCTATGGGTAGACACTTTAACATTGAAGTCTATGGGTAGAGACTTTAACATTGAAGTCTATGGGTAGAGACTTTAACATTGGAGTCTATGGGTAGATACTTTAACATTGGAGTCTATGGGTAGACACTTTAACATTGAAGTCTATGGGTAGACACTTTAACATTGGAGTCTATGGTAGAGACTTTAACATTGGAGTCTATGGCTAGAGACTTTAACATTGGAGTATATGGGTAGACACTTTAACATTGAAGTCTATGGGTAGACACTTTAACATTGGAGTCTTGGGTAGACACTTTAACATTGGAGTCTATGGGTAGACACTTTAACATTGGAGTCTATGGGTAGACACTTTAACATTGAAGTCTATGGGTAGACACTTTAACATTGGAGTCTATGGGTAGAGACTTTAACATTGGAGTCTATGGCTAGAGACTTTAACATTGGAGTATATGGGTAGACACTTTAACATTGAAGTCTATGGGTAGACACTTTAACATTGGAGTCTTGGGTAGACACTTTAACATTGGAGTCTATGGGTAGACACTTTAACATTGGAGTCTATGGCTAGAC
Organism: Lethenteron reissneri; assembly: GCF_015708825.2. Classification (NCBI taxonomy): domain Eukaryota; kingdom Metazoa; phylum Chordata; class Hyperoartia; order Petromyzontiformes; family Petromyzontidae; genus Lethenteron; species Lethenteron reissneri. Next base: position 68,184 of record NW_026891465.1, read on the forward strand.
ACTTTAACATTGAAGTCTATGGGTAGACACTTTAACATTGGAGTACACGACACTACACATACACACACACATATATATATCTCGATGTACATAGTTTATTTATCGGGTAATACTGTCTAATATCGTGCGTTTAGTTTTATAGTGCAACGTCAATGTGTAGAACTGTAAATACTCATCATCATAGTCTTATATTTAAAGATCACGTGTCAGGTTGCTACTAAGTAATAATCATTTAATTGTCGATGCTTCTGTCAAATACTTAATTCCCTCATTAAAATGTAAATCAATCTATAACATTTTGACATGCGTTTCTCTGGATTTTGTTGTTGTTATTCTGTCTCTCACTGTTCAAATAAACCTACCGTTACAATTATAGACTGACCATTTCTTTGTTAGTGGGCAAACGTACAAAATCAGCAGGGGATCAAATACTTTTTTCCCTCGCTGTAGTGTATAGTAGTGTAGTATATAGTGTATAGTAGTGTAGTGTATAGTGTAGTGTAGTATATAGTGTATAGTAGTGTAGTGTTGAGTAGTATAGTGTATAGTATTATAGTGTAGTGTATAGTAGTGTAGTGTATAGTGTAGTGTATAGTAGTGTATAGTGTAGTGTATAGTAGTGTAGTGTTTAGTGTAGTGTATAGTAGTGTATAGTGTAGTGTATAGTAGTGTAGTGTATAGTGTAGTATACAGGGTAGTGTATAGTAGTGTAGTGTATAGTAGTGTAGTGTATAGTAGTATAGTGTAGTATGCAAGGTAGTGTATAGTAGTGTATAGTGTAGTATATAGTGTATAGTAGTATAGTGTATAGTAGTGTAGTATATAGTGTAGTATACAGGGTAGTGTATAGTAGGGTAGTGTTGAGTAGTATAGTGTAGTGTATAGTAGTGTAGTGTATAGTAGTGTAGTGTATAGTGTATAGTAGTGTAGTGTATAGTAGTGTAGTGTTGAGTAGTATAGTGTAGTGTATAGTAGTGTAGTGTATAGTGTAGTGTATAGTAGTGTAGTGTATAGTAGTGTAGTGTATAGTAGTATAGTGTAGTATAGTATAGTGTATAGTAGTGTAGTGTATAGTGTAGTATACAGGGTAGTGTATAGTAGTGTAGTGTTGAGTAGTATAGTGTAGTGTATAGTAGTGTAGTATATAGTGTATAGTAGTGTAGTGTATAGTGTAGTATACAGGGTAGTGTACTAGTACAGCACCACACCTGTGTGTTGGAGAGCCAAGCCACAACATTTACAATCTGAGCACCGTTACATTTCGCCAGTAACAACAACCAACTTCATCAGGTGACAGCCATAAAGGGGAAAAAAAAACTCTCCTACCGATTCTTTTCGCGTCACGCTGGGGGGGGCGCAATTATCCTTTTGACGCGAGCGTCGCGATTAGCTCCGTCGCGGCGGCAAAATAACCTCTGAGCCAAACCCCACCCACCCCCTCGCCGCCAACGCCGGATACCGCCCGCGACATCGCCTACTACGAGCCGTCTGTGTCCGTGGAAAGAGCTCCCTCCCTCTTCACGTCATTCCACGCCTGCTCTACCAGCCGCGCCAGCGTCGACAGCCTCACCCTCCCCGGCGCCGCGACTCGTTGCACGCGCTCCATCAGACGGCTCCTCAGGTGCCGCACGCCCTGAACGTACTCGGCGCTAACCGCGGCCATCGGCGGAGTCCCGTGCCACGGGCTTGGCAGGTACAAGTAGTTCTCGGAGTGCCCCACGACGTCCGCAAGACGACCGCGCGAGCCCTCGTCGCCCTCCTTGCCCGCCAGGGTCACGGCGGCGAACCGCTTTAGCAGCGCCCGCTCCCTCGCCTTCTCGACGCACGCCGGCACCCCGCCCGAGTTCTGGCGGACGAAGATGCAGGCGGCTTCCTTGCGTTGCCTCCCCCCCGTTCGGAGGAGCGCCCGGACGACGTCGCCCTCCAGGGAGTCCTCCCCCCCCGCGTTCCCCTCCAGGATCACGAGGGCGACGTGGCTCACGGCGATCGCGAACGCGACCAGCTCGCCGTCGCGCTCGGGGCTCGCCGGCCCGGGCGACGCCAGCCCCTCGACGCTGACGGCGAGCACGTAGCCGGGGGCCGCCGCTGCGTCGCCCCCCCCCTCGACGGCCACGAGCGTCGCGAAGGCTCCGCGGACCGCCCCCCCGCCCGCTCCGCCGCCGCCCGCCGGGAAGCGGGAGCCGAGCGTCGTGTTGAGCAGCGCGAACGTCTCGGCGCGGTGGGGGCCCAGCGCCGAGAGCACGAAGACCGTCGGGTCCCCGAGCTCGCGGCCCGCCGCCCCCAGGACGTCGGCGAGCCACTTGGCGGGCACGCTGCCCCCGTCGACGTCCACCAGCTCCAGCGGGGAGCCGCTCAGGAGCAGCCGGGCGCCGATCTCCGGCGCCCGCCGCAAGTCGTCGTCGTCGTCGCCCGAGACGCCGCCGACGACGCCGCGGGCCGCCTCGTAGGCCGCCTTGTAGGCCGCCTCGTAGGCCGCCTCGTAGGCCCACGCCACCTCCCGCAGGAAGTGCTCCGCTCCCAGGCAGCTGTCCCGCGCGGCCTCGTCCCGCCCGGCGAGCGACAGCACGACGGCGGAGCGCTCGTCCAGCTCGACGGCCAGCCGCCGCAGGAAGGCCGCGGGGTCGTCCGCGGGCTCCTCCAGGAGCCGCCGCAGAAACGTGGGCGCGGCGAGCCGAGCCCCGGACGCGCGGACGCCGAGGCGGGGGTCGTCCCTCCGCCCCGGGCGGCTCGGCCGCTTGCCGCCCTGGCGGGGGAGGCGCTCCCGCTTGTAGAGGGCGACGCCGAGGTCGGCCACCTCGGACACGACCTCGTCGGCCGCGGGCGAGCCGGGCCAGCCGTCGACTTGGATGCCCCGCTCCCGGGCGAGGCGCTCCATCTCCGCGGGCGTGCTGCCCGCCGTCCGCGTGTTCGCGAGCAGGGTGGCGATCTTGGAGCGCAGTCTGCTCGCGAAGGAGGCCTTGTTCTGGCCGCGCCGATTGACGTCCGCGACCTTCGTCCCCGGCAGCGTCGAGAGGATGCCGCTCACCGCCGACTCGGCGTCCTCCCCGTCCTCGAAGTCGGTGAGCAGGAACACCGGCGTCGCCGCGCCCGCCAGCAAGGCCCGGCAACGCTCCGCGCTCTTCCGGACGACGTCGCCGCCGACAAAGAGGAACGTCGCGACGGACGCCGCCCGCAGAAAGCCGAACTGCCTCTCGAGGCGGCTGTCGGCGGCGTCGCCGCGCAGGTTCAGGGCGCAGAAGGGGCTCCGAGCGTCCTCCTCCTCCTCCGCGTCCGCCTCGGCGCCCGGGAAGTACGGCGAGATCTCCACCAGCCCGTCGGCAACCACCCGGGGCACGTCGCCCTGCGCCGTGTCGCGGTGGACGAACGCCTCGTGGCCCCGACCGCCGACGATCAAGTTGAGCAGCTCCGATTTGGAGCCGCCACCCGCCGCGGCCGAAGCGAGCGAACGCCACGCACGGCATGCGCAGGACCAGCGCCGGGGAGCGCCCGTCGCCGCGGGCGTCCCGCCAACCTGTCCGCCGCGTCGAGATCTGCCAACCCCTCCACTGCCTCGCGACGTGCCGCGCGGCGCACAGCTTCAGCGTGACGACCCCCCGTCCCGCGTCGGGCAGCAGTAGGGGCAGCGCGAAGCGGCACGCGGACATCTTGTGCATCAGGTCGTCCTGCAGCGGGTGGTCGGCGCACAGCAGGACCGCGACCTCCAGATCCAGCGGGTTGATGAAGCCGTCCGAGATCCTGTCGCTGGCGCTCGCGGAGCTGGCCCTGCGCGCGGCGCGGGCGGTGCTGGCGCTCCGGGACTCGGGGTTCGTCATCATCACGTCCTGCACAAAGTGTCGCGCGACCTCCTCCAGCGAGCTGGGATGCTTGCGCCGCCTGCTCAGAGTGACGACGTCGCGGCGTCGCATCTTGTCCCCGTAGCGCCATCGCATCTTGTCCTCGTCGGCCCGTTGCATCTTGTCCTCGTCGCCCCGTTGCATCTTGTCCCCGTAGCATTGGCTCAGGTTGAGCTCGTGGAGGATTTGGAAGAACGTCACCGAATTCGTTTCACCTGGAGGTGCTGCAAGACATCACGATCGATTACATTCACCGCGTAATGCTTCACGATCATCATCATCGTCGTCGTCATGGTCGAGTTGGCATACAAGGCAAAAACAACACAAACAAACCTCATGCAGATCAAGAATCAACCAGGACACAACCACTACCAACCAAACAAACACAAACACGTTTGGACTGATCTTTCTAATTTACACCACCACAACCTTCGCAGAGAAATCTCTACACTCAGCACTCCATCATTAATCTCTCCTTCATCCACAGCTCCCTCCTTCATCCACAGCTCCCTCCTTCATCGACAGCTCTCTCCTTCACCCACAGCTCTCTCCTTCACCCACAGCTCTCATCCTTCATCCACAGCTCTCTCCTTCACCCACAGCTCTCTCCTTCACCCACAGCTCCTCCTTCATCCACAGCTCCCTCCTTCATCCACAGCTCCCTCCTCACCCACAGCTCTCTCCTTCATCCACAGCTCTCTCCTTCACCCACAGCTCTCTCCTTCACCCACAGCTCCCTCCTTCATCCACAGCTCTCTCCTTCATCCACAGCTCCCTCCTTCACCCACAGCTCTCTCCTTCATCCACAGCTCTCTCCTTCATCCACAGCTCCCTCCTTCACCCACAGCTCTCTCCTTCACCCACAGCTCTCTCCTTCATCCACAGCTCCCCTCCTTCACCCACAGCTCTCTCCTTCACAGCTCTCTCCTTCACCCACAGCTCTCTCCTTCACCCACAGCTCTCTCCTTCATCCACAGCTCTCTCCTTCACCCACAGCTCTCTCCTTCATCCACAGCTCTCTCCTTACAGCTTCACTCCCACAGCTCCCTCCTTCATCCACAGCTCCCTCCTTCCCCACAGCTCTCTTCCTTCACCCACAGCTCTCTCCTTCATCCACAGCTCTCATCCTTCATCCACAGCTCCCTCCTTCACCCACAGCTCCCTCCTTCATCCACAGCTCCCTCCTTCACCCACAGCTCCCTCCTTCATCCACAGCTCCCTCCTTCATCCACAGCTCCCTCCTTCACCAGCAGCTCTCTCCTTCACCCCACAGCTCTCTCCTTCATCCACAGCTCTCTCCTTCATCCACAGCTCCCTCCTTCACCCCAGCTCCCTCCTTCATCAACAGCTCTCTCCTTCACCCACAGCTCCCTCCTTCATCCACAGCTCCCTCCTTCACCCACAGCTCTCTCCTTCACCCACAGCTCTCTCCTTCATCCACAGCTCTCTCCTTCATCCACAGCTCTCTCCTTCACCCACAGCTCCCTCCTTCATCCACAGCTCCCTCCTTCACCCACAGCTCCCTCCTTCACCCACAGTTCCCTCCTTCATCCACAGCTCTCTCCTTCATCCACAGCTCCCTCCTTCACCCACAGCTCTCTCCTTCACAGCTCTCTCCTTCATCCACAGCTCTCTCCTTCACCCACAGCTCTCTCCTTCATCCACAGCTCTCTCCTTCACCCACAGCTCTCTCCTTCACCCACAGCTCTCTCCTTCATCCACAGCTCTCTCCTTCACCCACAGCTCTCTCCTTCATCCACAGCTCTCTCCTTCATCCACAGCTCTCTCCTTCATCCACAGCTCTCTCCATCCACAGCTCCCTCTTCTCTTGTCCCCACTGTCCCCTCTCTCATTCCCTCATCACTGTCACCTCATCACTGTCACCTCATTCCCAGCGACCAGTCACGCATCGTCACACCTCGGACCGTGTCTCCTCATCTCCGTACCAACCAATCACAGATCATCACACGGTGAGGGGGTTCCTCCCGGTTTATTGCGGGAACCATTACAGGGGGGGGCTGATAAGCCACGAAGAGTCGCAACTAGTTTTTATGACTCTTCATTTCTTTCGGTAAAGTCACGTGGGAATTCAGAGCAGCAGCCAAATTAATCTTAAAACGCGTGCTGACGTTGAGTATAAATGTGGAGGAAAAACCGGAGGACCCGGAGAAAAATCCACGCGACCATGGGGAGAGAGAGATGCAGACTCCAGATATACAGCAGCAGGCGTCAGGGTCTGGGATCGAACTCACGACCTCCTGTGCACCAGGCGAGGTAGTTAACATCTCACCACTCCTAGCCACCGTTGCCGCGGCAATACAAGTGCAAGAATCGGCGATAGAAACATTCGCCGCTGCCGCTGCTGCCGCTGCTGTTCTAAGGCGAGAGGATTACGTACACAGCCTGTCCAACCAGTCCTTGAGCGGTGGGTAGTGCTTGTGGATTTCCTTTAAGACGCTCAGCAGATTCTGGCATGCGGTCTCCCCGCCGTCGATGAAGTGGTCGAGGATGAAGTTGGCGCTGTCCTCCTGGACCGGCATGTCCTTGGCGCGGTGGTAAATGGGCCTCGTGATGAATTCGTGCCGGTCCAGCGCGTCGAGGAAGAACGAGACGTCCCGGCTCAGGATCGTCTTCAGAACGGGCTTCTCCCAGCGAATCAGCTTCACCGTTTGGTTGCCTGCAAAGGAGAAAAGGTCGTAGATTCCCGCCGCTTGTTGTAGCCTCAGCGGACCGTAGGGTGCAAGTGGCTGTGAGTAGCGAGTAGCGAGTAGCGGCAGCGCCTGTGGAGGCTACCGGCACCGTGGCTACACACAGAGGGGGTGGGTGGACAGCACCACCACGCCAAAACACACACATACACGTACAGACACACACACACACACTCACACACAGATACTCACACACACAGACACACAGACACACAGACACACAGACACACACAGACACACACAGACACACACAGACACACACACAGACACACACACAGACACACACAGACACACACAGACACACACACACACACACAGACACACACAGACACTCACACAATCCCGTGACCCTGTGAGATGTTGACTACCTCGCCTGGTGTTCAGGAGGTCGTGGGTTCAATCCCAGACCCTGTGAGATGTTGACTACCTCGCCTGGTCTACAGGAGGTCGTGGGTTCAATCCCAGACCTGTGAGATGTTAACTACCTCGCCTGGTCTACGGGAGGTCGTGGGTTCAATCCCGTGACCCTGTGAGATGTTAACTACCTCGCCTGGTCTGCAGGAGGTCGTGGGTTCAATCCCAGACCCTGTGAGATGTTGACTACCTCGCCTGGTCTACAGGAGGTCGTGGGTTCAATCCCGTGACCCTGTGAGATGTTGACTACCTCGCCTGGTGTTCAGGAGGTCGTGGGTTCAATCCCAGACCCTGTGAGATGTTGACTACCTCGCCTGGTCTACAGGAGGTCGTGGGTTCAATCCCAGACCTGTGAGATGTTAACTACCTCGCCTGGTCTACGGGAGGTCGTGGGTTCAATCCCGTGACCCTGTGAGATGTTAACTACCTCGCCTGGTCTGCAGGAGGTCGTGGGTTCAATCCCAGACCCTGTGAGATGCTGACTACCTCGCCTGGTCTACAGGAGGTCGTGGGTTCAATCCCGTGACCCTGTGAGATGTTGACTACCTCGCCTGGTGTTCAGGAGGTCGTGGGTTCAATCCCAGACCCTGTGAGATGTTGACTACCTCGCCTGGTCTACAGGAGGTCGTGGGTTCAATCCCAGACCCTGTGAGATGTTGACTACCTCGCCTGGTCTACAGGAGGTTGTGGGTTCAATCCCGTGACCCTGACAATGCCTGCTGCTGTATAACAGCAACGCTATATGTCCTGACCTTTAGCCCACCCTGTAGAATAGTAACAACTCTTTGTGCCCTGAGTTTAGGGCCACGCGGCATATCTAAAAAAGGACAAATGTTCATCTCCAACGTCAGCGGAACGTCTGATTTGCATGGACGTAACATTGACCTCTCAGGAATGTAAAATAACCACAATTTTTGAAGCCTCTGGGGGGTTGCACTCAACTTCCTCATTTCACGCAACTCAGGGACATTCCCATTGCGTCACTGCACGGGAGGTTACGCGATGTTGACTGCCTCGCCTGGTCTACAGGAGGTCGTGGGTTCGATCCCAGACCCTGTGAGATGTTGACTGCCTCGCCTGGTCTACAGGAGGTCGTGGGTTCGATCCCGGACCCTGTGAGATGTTGACTGCCTCGCCTGGTCTACATGAGGTCGTGGGTTTGATCTCGGACCCTGTGAGATGTTGACTACCTCGCCTGGTCTACAGGAGGTCGTGGGTTCGATCCCAGACCCTGTGAGATGTTGACTGCCTCGCCTGGTCTACAGGAGGTCGTGGGTTCGCTCTCGGACCCTGTGAGATGTTGACTGCCTCGCCTGGTCTACAGGAGGTCGTGGGTTCGCTCTCGGACCCTGTGAGATGTTGACTACCTCGCCTGGCGTACAGGAGGTCGTGGGTTCGATCTCGGACCCTGTGAGATGTTGACTGCCTCGCGTGGTCTACAGGAGGTCGTGGGTTCGATCTTGGACCCTGTGAGATGTTGACTGCCTCGCCTGGTCTACAGGAGGTCGTGGGTTCGATCCCAGACCCTGTGAGATGTTGACTACCTCGCCTGGTCTACAGGAGGTCGTGGGTTCGATCTTGGACCCTGTGAGATGTTGACTGCCTCGCCTGGTCTACAGGAGGTCGTGGGTTCGATCCCAGACCCTGTGAGATGTTGACTACCTCGCCTGGTCTACAGCAGGTCGTGGGTTCGATCCCAGACCCTGTGAGATGTTGACTACCTCGCCTGGTCTACAGGAGGTCGTGGGTTCGATCTCGGACCCTGTGAGATGTTGACTGCCTCGCGTGGTCTACAGGAGGTCGTGGGTTCGATCTCGGACCCTGTGAGATGTTGACTGCCTCGCCTGGTATACAGGAGGTCGTGGGTTCGATCTCGGACCCTGTGAGATGTTGACTGCCTCGCCTGGTCTACAGGAGGTCGTGGGTTCGATCCCGGACCCTGTGAGATGTTGACTACCTCGCCTGGTCTACAGGAGGTCGTGGGTTCGATCCCAGACCCTGGAAGATGTTGACTGCCTCGCCTGGTATACATGAGGTCGTGGGTTTGATCTCGGACCCTGTGAGATGTTGACTACCTCGCCTGGTCTACAGGAGGTTGTGGGTTCGATCCCAGACCCTGTGAGATGTTGACTGCCTCGCCTGGTCTACAGGAGGTCGTGGGTTCGCTCTCGGACCCTGTGAGATGTTGACTACCTCGCCTGGTCTACAGGAGGTCGTGGGTTCGATCTCGGACCCTGTGAAATGTTGACTGCCTCGCGTGGTCTACAGGAGGTCGTGGGTTCGATCTTGGACCCTGTGAGATGTTGACTGCCTCGCCTGGTCTACAGGAGGTCGTGGGTTCGATCCCAGACCCTGTGAGATGTTGACTACCTCGCCTGGTCTACAGCAGGTCGTGGGTTCGATCTCGGACCCTGTGAGATGTTGACTACCTCGCCTGGTCTACAGGAGGTCGTGGGTTCGATCTTGGACCCTGTGAGATGTTGACTGCCTCGCCTGGTCTACAGGAGGTCGTGGGTTCGATCCCAGACCCTGTGAGATGTTGACTACCTCGCCTGGTCTACAGCAGGTCGTGGGTTCGATCTCGGACCCTGTGAGATGTTGACTACCTCGCCTGGTCTACAGGAGGTCGTGGGTTCGATCTTGGGCCCTGTGAGATGTTGACTGCCTCGCCTGGTCTACAGGAGGTCGTGGGTTCGATCCCAGACCCTGTGAGATGTTGACTACCTCGCCTGGTCTACAGCAGGTCCTGGGTTCGATCTCGGACCCTGTGAGATGTTGACTACCTCGCCTGGTATACAGGAGGTCGTGGGTTCGATCCCAGACCCTGTGAGATGTTGACTGCCTCGTCTGGTCTACAGGAGGTCGTGGGTTCGATCTTGGACCCTGTGAGATGTTGACTGCCTCGCCTGGTCTACAGGAGGTCTTGGGTTCGATCTCGGACCCTGTGAGATGTTGACTGCCTCGCCTGGTCTACAGGAGGTCATGGGTTCGATCTCGGACCCTGTGAGATGTTGACTACCTCGCCTGGTCTACAGGAGGTCGTGGGTTCGATCCTAGACCCTGTGAGATGTTGACTGCCTCGTCTGGTCTACAGGAGGTCGTGGGTTCGATCCCAGACCCTGTGAGATGTTGACTACCTCGCCTGGTCTACAGGAGGTCTTGGGTTCGATCTCGGACCCTGTGAGATGTTGACTGCCTCGCCTGGTCTACAGGAGGTCATGGGTTCGATCTCGGACCCTGTGAGATGTTGACTACCTCGCCTGGTCTACAGGAGGTCGTGGGTTCGATCCTAGACCCTGTGAGATGTTGACTGCCTCGTCTGGTCTACAGGAGGTCGTGGGTTCGATCTCGGACCCTGTGAGATGTTGACTGCCTCGCCTGGTATACAGGAGGTCGTGGGTTCGATCTTGGACCCTGTGAGATGTTGACTGCCTCGCCTGGTCTACAGGAGGTCGTGGGTTCGATCTCGGACCCTGTGATATGTTGACTGCCTCGCCTGGTCTACAGGAGGTCGTGGGTTTGATCTCGGACCCTGTGATATGTTGACTGCCTCGCCTGGTCTACAGGAGGTCGTGGGTTTGATCTCGGACCCTGTGAGATGTTGACTGCCTCGCCTGGTCTACAGGAGGTCGTGGGTTCGATCTCGGACCCTGACGATGCCTGCTGCTGCCTATTTGCAGTCTGTGTTTGTCTGTCTGTGTGTGTCTGTGAGTGTGTGTGTCAGTCTGTGTGTGTCTGTGTGGGGAGCGGTAGTGTAGCGGTTAGCGCGCTGCGCTATGAACCTGGCGACCCGGGTTCGATTCCCGCTCACGGCTAACACCATGTGACGATTATCTGAACCGGTCCCGGGCCTCCCCTAGGTCGACTCAGCCTTAAATGAGTACCTGGTGCGGTATGTAAACATCGCCACTGGGGAGACAAAGGCGGTCGGGCGTGGTGCTGGCCACCCACCCCCTCGTGTACCGTTCCGGCCTTCATAGGTGCTCGCTAACAGCACTTGCCCCTCCAGTCTGTTAAGGCTATACGGGGGATCTTTGTCTTTATCTTTGTCTGTGTGTGAGTGTGTGTGTCAGTCTGTGTGTGTGTGTGTGTGTCTGTGTGTGTGTCAGTCTGTGTGTGTGTGTGTCAGTCTGTGTGTGTGTGTCAGTCTGTGTGTGTCTGTGTGTGTGTGTGTCAGTCTGTGTGTGTGTCTCTCTACACCATGACATCGGTAGCCAGAGCAGGAGCTGTCTGCATCTACAGCAGCCCATAGACTAACATTGCCCATAGACTAACATTGCCCATAGACTAACATTGCCCATAGACTAACATTGCCCATAGACTAACATTGCCCATAGACTAACATTGCCCATAGACTAACACTGCCCATAGACTAACACTGCCCATAGACTAACATTGCCCTGCCCCATAGACTAACATTGCCCAAAGACTAACATTGCCCATAGACTAACATTGCCCATAGACTCACATTGCCCATAGACTAACATTTCCCACATAGACTAACATTGCCCATAGACTCAACATTGCCCACAGACTCAACATTGCCCCATAGACTCAACATTGCCCATAGACTCAACACTACCCATAGACTCAACATTGCCCCATAGACTCAACACTACCCATAGACTCAACATTGCCCCATAGACTCAACATTGCCCCATAGACTCAACATTGCCCCATAGACTCAACATTGCCCCATAGACTCAACACTACCCATAGACTCAACACTACCCATAGACTCAACATTGCCCCATAGACTCAACACTGCCCATAGACTCAACATTGCCCCATAGACTCAACACTACCCATAGACTCAACATTGCCCCATAGACTCAACATTGCCCCATAGACTCAACATTGCCCCATAGACTCAACACTACCCAGAGACTCAACATTGCCCCATAGACTCAACACTGCCCATAGACTCAACATTGCCCCATAGACTCAACACTGCCCAGAGACTCAACATTGCCCCATAGACTCAACATTGCCCATAGACTCAACACTACCCATAGACTCAACATTGCCCCATAGACTCAACATTGCCCCATAGACTCAACATTGCCCCATAGACTCAACATTGCCCCATAGACTCAACACTACCCATAGACTCAACACTACCCATAGACTCAACACTACCCATAGACTCAACATTGCCCCATAGACTCAACACTGCCCATAGACTCAACATTGCCCCATAGACTCAACACTACCCATAGACTCAACATTGCCCCATAGACTCAACATTGCCCCATAGACTCAACATTGCCCCATAGACTCAACATTGCCCCATAGACTCAACATTGCCCCATAGACTCAACACTACCCAGAGACTCAACATTGCCCCATAGACTCAACACTGCCCAGAGACTCAACATTGCCCCATAGACTCAACACTACCCATAGACTCAACATTGCCCCATAGACTCAACACTACCCATAGACTCAACATTGGCCCATAGACTCAACACTGCCATAGACTCAACATTGCCCCATAGACTCAACATTGCCCCATAGACTCAACACTACCCAAAGACTCAACATTGCCCCATAGACTCAACATTGCCCCATAGATTCAACACTGCCCATAGACTCAACATTGTCCCATAGACTCAACACTGCCCATAGACTCAACACTACCCATAGACTCAACATTGCCCCATAGACTCAACATTGCCCCATAGACTCAACATTGCCCCATAGATTCAACATTGCCCCATAGATTCAACACTGCCCATAGACTCAACATTGTCCCATAGACTCAACACTGCCCATAGACTCAACACTACCCATAGACTCAACATTGCCCCATAGACTCAACATTGCCCCATAGACTCAACATTGCCCCATAGACTCAACATTGCCCCATAGACTCAACACTGCCCATAGACTCAACACTGCACCATAGACTCAACACTACCCATAGACTCAACATTGCCCCATAGACTCAACATTGCCCCATAGACTCAACATTGCCCCATAGACTCAACACTGCACCATAGACTCAACACTGCCCATAGACTCAACACTGCACCATAGACTCAACACTACCCATAGACTCAACACTGCACCATAGACTCAACACTACCCATAGACTCAACACTACACATAGACTCAACATTGCCCCATAGACTCAACACTGCCCATAGACTCAACATTGCCCAATAGACCCAGCACTGCCACCCATAGACTCAACATTGCCCCATAGACTCAACATTGCCCCATAGACTCAACATTGCCCCATAGACTCAACATTGCCCCATAGACTCAACACTACCCAGAGACTCAACATTGCCCCATAGACTCAACACTGCCCATAGACTCAAAATTGCCCCATAGACTCAACACTACCCATAGACTCAACATTGCCCCATAGACTCAACACTACCCATCGACTCAACATTGCCCCATAGACTCAACACTGCCCATAGACTCAACACTGCCCATAAACTCAACACTGCCCATAGACTCAACACTGCCCATAGACTCAACATTGCCCCATAGACTCAACACTGCCCATAGACTCAACACTGCCCATAGACTCAACACTGCCCATAGACTCAACACTACCCATAGACTCAACACTGCCCATAGACTCAACACTGCCCATAGACTCAACACTGCCCATAGACTCAACACTGCACCATAGACTCAACACTGCCCATAGACTCAACACTGCACCATAGACTCAACACTACCCATAGACTCAACACTGCACCATAGACTCAACACTGCCCATAGACTCAACACTACCCATAGACTCAACACTGCACCATAGACTCAACATTGCCCATAGACTCAACACTGCCCATAGACTCAACACTGCCCATAGACTCAACACTACCCATAGACTCAACACTGCCCATAGACTCAACACTGCCCATAGACTCAACACTGCCCATAGACTCAACACTGCCCCATAGACTCAACACTGCCCATAGACTCAACATTGCCCATAGACCAGACCCCCCCATTGCCCCATACTGCAACATTGCCCCATAGACTCAACCATTTGCCCCATAGACTCAACATTTGCCCCATAGACTCAACCTAGCCCCATAGACTCAACATTGCCCCATTAGACTCAACACTACCCAGAGAAGAGACTCCACATTGCCCATAGACTCAACACTAGCCCATAGACTCCAACATTGCCACATAGACTCAACACTACCCAGAGACTGCAACATTTGCCCCATAGACTCAACACTACCCATAGACTCAACATAGGCCCAATCGACTCAACACTGCCCATAGACTCAAACACTACCCATAGACTCAACATGCCCCATAGACTCAACACTGCCCATAGACTCAACACTAGCCCATAGACTCAACACTGCCCATAGACTCAACACTACCCATAGACTCAACACTGCCCATAGACTCAACACATGCACCATAGACTCAACCTGCCCATAGACTCAACACACTGCACCATAGGGACTCAACACTGCCAAACCCTAGACTCAACACTGCACCATAGACTCAACACTCAACACTGCACCATAGACTCAACACTACCCATAGACTCAACACTGCACCATAGACTCAACACTGCCCATAGACTCAACACTACCCATAGACTCAACACTGCACCATAGACTCAACACTGCCCATAGACTCAACACTGCCCATAGACTCAACACTGCCCATAGACTCAACACTGCCCATAGACTCAACACTGCCCATAGACTCAACACTGCCCATAGACTCAACACTGCCCATAGACTCAACACTGCCCATAGACTCAACACTACCCATAGACTCAACACTGCCCATAGACTCAACACTGCATCTACATCAGCCAGCCCGGACAGAACAAGGAGACGAAAGAGAGATGAATGAAGTGAGGGGAACTGAGGTTTCGTTTACCTCGCGAATAATGGGCCATGCTTCTGTCGCTCCTCCGTGGCTCCGTGTCTCTGTCTTCAGTTCTCACTCACTCACTCAGCCACTCACTCACTCAGCCACTCACTCACTCACCCACTCACTCAGCCACTCACTCACCCACTCACCCACTCAGCCACTCACTCACTCAGCCACTCGCTCACCCACTCACTCACTCAGCCACTCACTCACTCAGCCACTCACTCACTCAGCCACTCGCTCACCCACTCACTCACTCAGCCACTCACTCACTCAGCCACTCACTCAGCCACTCACTCACCCACTCGCTCACCCACTCACCCACTCACTCAGCCACTCACTCACCCACTCACTCGCTCACTCACCCACTCGCTCACTCACCCACTCACTCGCTCACTCACCCACTCGCTCACTCACCCACTCACCCACTCACTCAGCCACTCACTCACCCACTCACCCACTCACTCAGCCACTCGCTCACCCACTCACCCACTCACCCACTCACTCAGCCACTCACTCACCCACTCACCCACTCACTCAGCCACTCGCTCACCCACTCACCCACTCACCCACTCACTCAGCCACTCACTCACCCACTCACCCACTCACTCAGCCACTCGCTCACCCACTCACCCACTCACCCACTCACTCGCTCACTCACCCACTCGCTCACTCACCCACTCACTCGCTCACTAACCCACTCACCCACTCACTCACTCACCCACTCACCCACTCACTCGCTCACTCACCCACTCGCTCACTCACCCACTCACTCGCTCACTCACTCACCCACTCACTCACTCAGCCACTCACCCATCACAGCTCTTCGTGACCACGACCCAAGACGCCACCTGCAGGGGTTCCGGACCTCCCATTAGTGAACTTGGCAATGTATACACTGCACTGTACACTACATTATATACTACACACTATACACTACACCAGGGGTCGGCAACCAAAATAACAAGAAGAGCCATTTCTTTCCAATTCGGTACAAAATTCAGTATTTCAAGAGCCGCAATGCATCTGAGTACATACTGTACATACGTACATATCGTCAAGAAGCAGCCCGTAAAGAGCTGCATGCGGCTCCGGAGCCATAGGTTGCCGACCCCTGCACTACACTATACACTACTACACTATACACTACTACACTATACACTACTACACTATACACTACTACACTATACACTACTGCACTATACACTACACTATACACTACTACACTATACACTACACTATACACTACTACACTACACTACTACACTATACACTACTACACTATACACTACTACACTATACACTACTACACTACACTATACACTACTACACTATACACTACACTATACACTACACTATACACTACTACACTATACACTACTACACTATACACTACTACACTATACACTACTACACTATACACTACTACACTATACACTACTACACTACACTATACACTACTACACTATACACTACACTATACACTACACTATACACTACTACACTATACACTACTACACTACACTATACACTACTACACTATACACTACACTATACACTACACTATACACTACACTAGACCCTATACACTACACTAGACACTATACACTACAGTATACACTACAGTATACACTACTACACTATACACTACACTGTACACTACACACTATACTACACTATACACTGCACTATACACTGCACTGTACACTACACTATACACTACACACTATATTATATACTACACTACACACTATACACTACATTATATACTACACTACACTATACACTACATTATACACTATACACTACGTATACACTACGTATCCACTGCACTATACACTACATTATACACTACACACTATAAACTACATTATACACTACACACTACATTATACACTACACATTACACACTACGTATACACTGCACTATACACTACATAATACACTACACTATACACTGCATTATACACTACGTATACACTGCACTATACACTACATTATACACTATACACTACATTATACACTACGTATATACTGCACTACACACTACATTATACACTATACACTACATTATACACTACACTATACACTACATTATACACTACACACTACATTATACACTACGTATATACTGCACTACACACTACATTATACACTATACACTACATTATACACTACACTATACACTACATTATACACTACACACTGCACTATACACTACATTATACACTACACACTACATTATACACTACGTATACACTGCACTATACACTACATTATACACTACACTATACACTACATTATACACTATACACTACATTATACACTACGTATACACTGCACTATACACTACACACTACATTATACACTACGTATACACAACACGAAACACTACAATGCACTACATATACCCGACACTATACCCTACACTACTACATTATACACTACACACTACACTACTGCACACTACACGATACACTACACTACACACCACTACTATACAGCCTACTACTACACAGTACACTACACTACTAAGCACCACACTACTATACACTACACTACATAATACACTACATTAAACATTACACGATGCACCACACTACTACATTATACACTACACTACTATACAACACTATACACCACACTACTACATTATACACTACACTACTACACTACACTATACACCACACTACTACATTATACACTACACACTACACTACTACATTATACACTACACACTACACTACTACATTATACACTACACTACGCACTACTATACACTACACTACTACACACTACACTACATGATACACCAAACTACTAAATTATACACTACACTACACTCTACACCACACTACTACATTATACACTACACTACTATACACTACACACCACTATACACCACACTACTACATTATACACTACACTACTATACACTACACTACTACACTACATGATACACCACACTACTACATTATTCACTACACACTACACTACACACCACACAACAACATTTTACACTACACACTACACTAACTCTACACCACACTACTACATTATACACTACACACCACACAACAACATGTTACACTACACACTACACTACACACCTTGGATCAGCAGGGCTGTGGCTTCCTAGTCTGTTGCCGACGGACATTCACAGCAAAGTCGTTCCCATCATGTCCACTCCTTCTGTGACCACCACGCACTCCACCTCCCACTCCACCACCCACCACCACCACCACCCACCACCCACACCACCATCACCACCACCCACACCACCATCACCACCACCACCCACTACCACCCACACCACCACCCACACCACCACCACCCACTACCACCACCCACACCACCACCCACCCCACCACCGTCACTGAAGTCCGTTCTAGTTCTGTAGTCGTCATTCTGCGAGTAGGATTGAGAGGGTACAATGCGGAAATGTCCCGCATAGTTGCAATTTTTCTTGATGATGTTGTTGTATCTGTGTGTGTATGTCGGTGTGTGTGTGTGTGCATTGTGTGTATGTGCGTGTGTCTGTGCGTGCCACACCTATTACCATAAATAGGGTAAAAAAAAACGGTGATCCAATCTCCGACCCCCAGGAACAGGTTTGCAGATTTGCTGAGCATTTCTGTGAGGTCCTGGGGGAGGGGAAATCCCTTGACATGGAAAACATCATGGCACAAAGTGGGGATGACCCTGCTGAGGCTGCGGTGCCTCAAATATTGGAAGAAGAAGTCACCCCCCGTGAGTGGCTGGCTGAGGTGCCAGCTGTTGAGGAAGTACTGAAGGCGATCAGGAGTCTGAGACCAGGAAAGACACCGAGCAGAGATGATCGATCTCCCAAGTGAAAGCTGATGGAATTGTGTCAAACCACCTTCTCCCCTGAACTGTGAGGATGTGTCACTGCACGTGGTGCTGCCAATTTTGCTGCGTTTCTGGTGGTTTTTTCTTTGTCTCAACAGCACCACCATGCCCCAGGTCTGGTTGGTTTAGCAGCCTGAGGCCTCTGCCTCACCCCCTCGCTCTCGCTCTCTCTCTGTTCCACTCCTTCCCTCACGGCACTCCTTATTTCTCTCTTGCTGTTATATTCATCTTTATTTCCTCTTCTCTCTTTGAAATAAAAACCTCTCGTCGACTTTTCTCATCACTCGCGTTGTACTGCTGCCGTCCATCGTGGCACCGCATGACAAGTTCGAGTCTCTCCCTCGGAGGAATGCGGTCATTCGTCTTCCACCACACGAGATCGCCATCGAGGTCGTCCTTGCCGCGGTGGTCGAGCGCGTCGGCAGGCATCCTCATTGCCCAGCGACACAACCGTGGCGTCGTCTTCTACATGGCCAAGGAAAGTTCGGCGGCGCGCCTCGTAGAAATGGGGCTCGACATCAAGGGGGGGGAGCTGTTTGTGCAGTGCACCCCTTCTCTCTCTTCACCCACCGTGTGCTGATCTCCAACGTGCCGCCCTTCCTCAAAAGCAGCAACCTGCAGCGAGACCTAGAGCGGTTCGGCACGATCGTCTCCCGCAACATCACGCTGCCTTTGAGGAAACGGGACCTAAAGCTGGCACACATCATGTCGCTCCGGCGACAAGCCTTCATGATCCTGAAGGACAGTAACACGGACCTCAACGTGACCTTCAAGTACACGATCGAGAGCTGCGTCCACACCGTGTACGCCTCCACGGCCGTGCCATGGTGTTTCGGGTTTGGTGGTGTCGGCCACGCTCGGAAAAACTGCCCGTCCAGAGCGCGGAAGATGCCCAGGCTGCTGGCCGGACGTTTCCCCTCCACAACCACCTTCCTCGCCCTGTATATGGCGAGCTTGGCAGAGCCGACGAGCACGTTGACCGGCCCCTGAAGATGTTGGGGTCCGTCACCCCTCGAGTATCCAAAGATGAGGACCGTCGGGGAGAAGTGGAGGCTGAACTTTAGGAGGATGTTTCTCAGGACCTTGAACAGCGAGTCCAGGCTCTTGCACTCCACGTATCGGTGCGCCACCGTCTCCACTTTACCGCAGAACCGGCACTCCGGGGACGTGTCGGTGAAGCGCGCCAGGGAGGCGTTGGCGGTGACGGTGCCGTGGGCGACACTCCAGCCGAGGTCGCCGACGCGGTTGTACGTCGGGCTGGAGTAGAGTTGCCTCCAGCGAGGCCTCTCCGGAGACACGCAGGGCAGCAGGGCTCTCCTCCAGGCCTGGTCCTTGTGGCTCCTCAGGGTGTCCTGTTGGTGACACCGGACCATGTAGGAGTAGAGCACCTTCCTCTTGACATTTGCGAAGGCCACCTCCGGTAGGTCTCCCAGCCGGCACGGGTCGTGATCCGCCTTCACTTGTCGGCACTGGCGATGCAGCGGCACGACGGAGAGCTCCGGTGGAGGGGACCGAGAGGGGCCTCGTCATCCCCAACGCCGATGGGGGGCGTTCTCCCCGCTGCCGCTGAGAAGGCCCCCTTGGCTTCGGCCAGGATCCGGGCAGCCACCCGGAGCGACTGCAGCCCCCCGTCTTTGCGGCCATGTCTGCCGGTCCGAGCCACCGGCCCCGTGTTCCAGGCTCCACCAGATCTCCCGTTCTGGTGAGCCGCGTGTTGGCGAGGCGCCTCTCCGTGCCGGGGGTGGCGGTGGTGGTGGATGGCAGCTTTGTATTGCGGGTTCCTGAGGATCGGTTCGAAGACCAGATCTTCGGCCGATCGCGGCTGGTTCAGCCTCCTGACGGCGAGGGAGCTCCACGTCGGCAGGACGCTCCTGTAGAAAGGTGGCAGCAGCTGTCCCAGTGGGAGGCCCTGCAGGTCCCCCTCTACCCCTCTCTCTCTCTCCCTCTCTCTACACCTCCACCCCTCCCTTTCCACCCCTCCACCCCGCTCTCTCCCCCTCTGCATGTTGGGAAGAGGGTGCGTTTTCCCTGCGTTCCAAGCATTCTATGACCCGCGAACGACGGCCTAGTTTTTCATCTGCATCATAGCGTCGCTAGAAAGAGTTTTTTGTGCTTCACGGTGACCTCTTTCGCTCTCAGAGCTCCATCGAGGGCTCCTCATCTCTCCTCCAGCACTGTGAGTGTCTCCAACAACACAGGACCGTGCTGTGTCCCAGCTCTGTCTCCCTTTCTACTCGAAACACACTCGCTACGCGGCAGGCCTGCTGGCTTCCTCACAGCCCTAGCTCTCTTTTGTTTTTACGATGCAGTGGAAACAAGAAGATGCTCGGTGTAGTCGGCACTTTGCTTCGTTCATCATTTCGTAATTTTTTTTTTTACTTTGCTTTATGTAAACCCCCACCTCTCGCTCACTCTCTCGCTCGCTCTCTCGTCCTGCACGCAGCCATTCTTGCCCTAGCGCTCACTGGCACTTTGCTTCGTTCATCGTTGCGGTATTTTGTTTTTATCGCTTTGTTTTATGTGTTCCCCCCCCCCCTCCTTTTTTAAATACATATTTTACGTGTTTTCCCATTGTGCAGCAAAATCAACCTGTGCTACTTTCTTCGTAGACACCAACATCAACACGAAGAATCACCCTCTGATCCTCCTCCTTACTCTTTCCCTATCTCTATACCCCCTCTCTCTACCCCCTCTCTTCCCCCCCCCCCTTCTCTCCCCCCCCTCTCTCCCCCTTCTCTCTCTCCCCACCCCCCGTCCACGGACTTTTCCCGTTTCCCGGAAGAGAGAAAGAGAGAGCGACCCAAACAGAAGATTGCCATCAGCTCACGTTGGCAAAATGTCAAACCTGCAGTTGGGTTTCCCCTCCTAACTTACGGCAGGCGTGAGAGTCAGAGAGTGAGAGTGTGAGAGTGTGTGAGAGTATGTGAGAGAACATATGTGAGAGAGAGAGTGTGAGAGTGTGTGAGAGTGTGTGAGAGTGTGTGAGAGAACATATGTGAGAGAGAGAGTGTGAGAGTGTGTGAGAGAGTGTGTGTGTGTGAGAGTGTGTGAGAGAGTGTGTGTGTGTGGAGACGCTGCTGCTGAGACTGGAGCGTGCCACTAAGAGGTGGGGCCTTACCATCAACCCCACCAAAACTAAGCACCTGCCTCGGTATTTTGTACCATTGGACACTCCACCCCCACAACTCCGAATCGGTGATGGGGCAGTAGTGGAGAGAGTGGGGAGTTTCCCAAGCCTTGGCAGTGTGCTGATGACCGGCTCTAGTTTAACAGCAGAGGTCTCACTCTGAATCAATCGAGCGGCAATATCTTTTCATCGGTTGCGTAACGCTGTGTGGAAGCTACCTGGTCTGTCGCTCCGCACGAAGCTTCAGGTCTTCTGGGCCACAGTCATTCCCTCCCTTCTCTATGCTTGCGAAACGTGGACCCCCCTAATGGAGCATCTTTGCCGGTTGGAAATATTAAGGCTGGCCTGCCTACGATCCACCTGGGTTTAACCAGGCTGGATTGTGTGAGGAGCTCACAAATCCTTGAAAGATCTGGGCAAAGTCCCATCGGTGAGCTCTTCCGGCAGGCAAGGCGGCGTTGGCTGGGTCATGTAGCCCGCATGCCCAGCCACCGCATGCCTAAACAGCTTTTGTTCGGCCGGATCGAGGGGGCTAGAGAAGAGATGGAGTGATGTGGTACAGGAGGACGTGGAGCTGAGTGGACTTGCCGATGACCGGTACCAGCGGTGTCAAGATCTGCCTCTGTGGAGGAGGCTCGTGAAGGACGCTACTGGGCAGTTGGAGGCAGTCGCCCTCCAGCAACAATGGAGGGCGGAGGAGCGATGCTCACAACAACGAGCGGAGCGCCGGGTGGCTAAAGCACAGCAAGTAGACACAGTAGGGGGCACAGGTGGTGCATCAGCCAGTCATCTCGGTCATCTCAGTCAGTCGACCCGTGGCACCTGCTGGGTCTGCCCCGTGACCCCTTGCCAGTGGGCGTTCGACACTTCACGTGGCCTCAAGGTGCACATGGCCTGGCACAAGCGTCGTGGTGATGTCACCACCACTTAGTGGTGAATAGCGGTTGTTGTGTGTTGTGTGTCTGTGTGAGTGCCTAGGCGTAGTGTAGTGGTTAGCGCTACGCTGCGCTACAAACCTGGCAACCCAGGTTTGATCCCGATCACGGCCACCAACAGTGACAATTATTTGAACTGGTCCTGGGCCTCCCCTAGGTCGACTCGGCCTCAAATGAGTACCTGGTGGAGTAAACATCGCCGCTGGGAAGACAAAGGCGGCCGGGCGTGGTGCTGGCCACCCACCCCTTCTGTGTGTAGCCACAGCGCCGGTAGCCTTCATAGACGCTGCTGCTACTAGCTACTAACTAACAGCACTTGCCCCTACAGCTTGTCACAGGCTACACGGGGGACCTTTGTCTGTGTCTGTGTGGTGGTGATTGTGACGTCACTCCTCCCACGTGCAGGCGACATGAACCCTGTCACGTGGCTGCTGCTGCTCCTGGTGGCCGCAGGCTGCGTCAGCGGTGAGCTCCTCAACCTCAACACCCCCCACCCCCCCCCCCACCACAAGCCACTCATTGGGTAGTGTATAGTGTAGTGTATAGTGTAGTGTATAGTGTAGTAGTGTATAGTGTAGTAGTGTGTAGTGTAGTAGTGTATAGTGTAGTGTAGTAGTGTGTAGTGTAGTGTATAGTATGGGTTTCTATGTGAGTCTGAGTTTGTGTGTGATTCTATGGGTTTCTGTGTGAGTCTGTGGGTCTGTGTATGAGTCTGTGGGTTTCTGCATGAGTCTGTGGGTCTTTGTGTGAACATGGCCGGAGTAACGGTTGTAGGTCAGGAGTATGAACCCGTTGGGGTGGGCATCGCTGTGAGGGTGAGGTTTCTGTAACTGAGCCGGTCCCATTCAATGGCGTCCTCCTACGCATCACAACATTACTCCACAAGGACATGGAAACGGAGAGTGGGGTGACCCCGGGACTTCAGGTTGGATGGGAAACTTTTCGACATCAGGAGGCTCCAAGCAGCCGCAGAGATTTGAATCTGAGCGTCCACTTGAGCTCCAGTATGCGGATGACTTCGCTCTGGTGGCAAGCACCCTGAAGCTCCGCAAGCCACAACCCACCCCGGCTGCAGCTGTGAGAGTGTGCAGCTGAATGGAGGCCGTCTGTTAACATCCCAAAGCAACAGAGGCGCTAGGTCAGTGGTCATCCGAGCCTCCGCCTGGACCAGCCGCATTCCCCATCTCGGACTCCACGCTCGCCATCGTTCCCCTCGGAAGACCGCGACGTCCGCCGGGAACATCCAGCACCGGATCACGCAGGCCTCGCCCCCCTTTGGACGACTCGGGTTGGAGGGTTTTTCAGCAACGGTAACCTCCACCCCAAAGTTGCGGCATACCGAGCGGCGGGCTGTGTGCTTCCGCACTCCTCCATGGACGTGAAACGTGGACGGTTTGCAGCCGACACCTACGACAAACAGAGCCGCTTAGCATCCAAATGCCTCCAGTCGCGTTGTGAAAACGAACACCCCAGCAAGGACCGTGTTCCCGCACTTAAGAATCCTGCAGAGAGCTGGCCGCAGGAGCGTCGAGGCGACCGTCGCACGCAGCCTCAACAGCTCAGGCGGCTCATTGCCACGGCCATCCGAATGCCGGCGGACCGCCTGCCCGCCAAAGATGGCGTACGTACGGACAGCCGGAGCTGGGCCGTCGCTCTGCAGAGTTGGGCCGAAGAAAAACGGCTCAAGGATTGGTTGAAGGCCTCGCTAAGGAAGCGTGGGGTAGACCCCCCCCCGTCTCCCTCGCGGCCGTTTGCTGCTGACCGTTCCACCCCGGCGCGGCCTCTGCCATCGAGGAGCGCGGTCGGCTGAAGGGAAAAAAATTGCCGAAACGCGGCCTGGCGAAGCGACAAAGGAAGCAGCGTGGACGTAGCTGCACCGGTCCCAGCGGGACCGGCCTCCATGTGCTCCGTCTGTGGCAGGACCGCACGGCCATCAGAGAACCCACAAGAAGTAATGGAAGTCTTCATCGGATGCGATGGACTAGCTTAAGCACGTGTGTGTGTACGTGTGGTGATGTCACCGCCACTTAGTGGCGAATGGCGGTTGTTGTACGTCAGTGTGAGTGTAGAGGTGGTGCTGACTACTCACCCACCCTGTGTGTGCCACAGTGCCAGTAGCCTTCATAAGCGCTGCTACTTGCTACTAACAGCCAATTGCCCCCTACAGCCCTGCTAGAGGTGACACGGTGAATGGCGTCCATCTTTGTGTCTCTGTGTGTGTGCCCAGGTTGGGCGCGTGCCGTGATGCACAGACTGGAACCGTCCGAGCTCGTGAAGGCGCCGCTGGGAGGCAACGCCACCCTGCGATGCTCCCTGCCGGTGGAGGTCGCCAGCCTGAGCCTCAGTCTGGTCCGCTGGAGGGAGCCGCTTACGAAAGAAACGGTACGGGAACCTTGTTGTTGTTTTTGCTAGGCATCCAAGTTATGGAAAAATGGCGTCGTCTCACCACGAGTGTCAGTAGAACAGTATACTTGTGTATGGCATTGTCTTTGATAATTACGTAACTATAATGTTCTTTGGCGTTGTCTTTGATAATTACGTAACTATAATGTTCTATGGCGTTGTCTTTGAAACTGATTGGCCTACACCAGAGACGGCAGCCTTCTTCAGGGCCCAGTCTCACTACCGGTGTCAGAGCAAAGAACGCCAAAAGGTGAACAGCACAAGGGTGATCCACCATCGGCGCATTTATAGCTCGGGGTGAGCAGCTACAAATTTGACTTTAATTCCAGTGTCAAAGTCATGGAAAAATAAGAATATGGTTTCACCCTTCTTGGCAACGCAACAGCAGGAGTTGTGTTCAAATGTTCTAACACCAAATAGAAACCTTTTGTTAGGAATCTCTGGTCTGGCACTGGTTTATAAATTGTAAATGTACCACATTTATAAATGTACTCACTGAAATATATGCTACGTGTGTCTTACAGCGTGTGTGCGTGTGTGTTGGGGAGCGGTGGGGGAGTCGTTTAGCGCTACGCTGCGCTACGAATCGGGTGACCCGAGGTCGATTCCCACTCAGGGCCACCGCCAGTGACGATTATTTGAACCCGTCCTGGGCCTCCCCTAGGTCGACTAAGCCTCAAATGAGTATCTGGTGTGGTGTGTAGTACACATCACCACTGGGGAGACAAAGTCGGTCGTTTACCGTTCCGGCCTTCATAGGTGCTCGCTAACAGGCTGTTAGAGACTACTCTGTCAGAGGATACTGGGGAATCATTGTGTATGTATGTGTGTGTCCGGCAAAAACAACCCCCTACCTCCCCGTGGTGCCGGACGGGCAACGTTGTCGTGGACAGTGCCATGGGGTGGAGGGCCAATTCCTATTGGCCTCTCCCCTCAGAGCGTTTGTGACCACCGTAGCGGCTAAATGGGGACTCTGGATGGGTGCGAGGGGCTGGTAACCCCTCCACCTTCAATAAATTACCACTAAACCAGGTGAAAAATATCTAATTAATAAGCTTGTGCCGGAGGCTCCGGGGGGATAGGTGTATATGACGTCTCCTGGCCAAACCCCATTTGGCGGAGCCAGGAGACTGAATCTTTACCCTTGGGGCTCCACCAGAAACAAGAAAAAGCCACTACGTGTGGCCACGTGGAATGTTCGAATGCTCACTGCGGAGGAGAGGCTGCCACTCCTCTGTCGGGAGCTGGACTGGTACTGCCTGGATCTCTGTGGCATTGAGGAGGTCCGGTGGACTGGCTCTGGTTCCTGCCACCATGAGGGGTGGACAGTCCTCTACTCGGGGCAGGAGACTGTCAAGTAAAAGGGTGTGGTTCTTCTTCTGAACAAAAGAATGAAGGGGACGTGGGAGCGTGGCGGTGAGGTGTGGGAAGCTGTAAGCCCCAGGCTACTTTGGGTTCGCCTTCCCATCAACCGGAGGCAAGGAGTGGTAGCCGTGGTTACTTATGCCCCCACCGAAGAAGAACATCCGTGGAGGGATGCAGGCAAAGCCAAATAAGTCAGATGCCTTCTATGACCTCCTGTCACAGGTGCTGGCTAAAGTGGCCCCTCGGAATAGTCATCTTGTTGGGTGACTTCAATGCCCGAGTTGGTCATGATGCTGGCACCTGGTCTGGAGTGATTGGTAGGCATGGGCCAGATCAGCTCAATAACAACGGTAGGAGGCTACTAGATTTTTGTGCAGCCCATGGGCTTGTAATTATCAACACGCTGTTCTGGCATCGGCGCATCCATACAACATCATGGATGCATGCCGGGTCCAAGCAAGAACATCTGCTGCACTACATAGTGACGGACCAGCGGATGCGAGCCCATGTCCTTGACACCAGGACCTACCGTGGAGCTGATCTGCCCTCTGACCATCGACTAGTCATCTGTAAGATGCGCCTGCCATTCTTCCACTCCGGTGGTGGGTGTACACCAAGGACCACATTCCAACCTAAGGTGGCCTGGTCTCAGATAGCTGATGGAAGTTGCAAGCGAGAATTTCATCAACGCTTGCAGCTGGGGTTGGCATCGTCCCCCACTCCTCCTGATGTCGAGGGTAAATGGGCGAGGTTTAGGACTGTGACTCATGCAGCTGCAATGACTGCTTTGGGTACGCGGTCCAGACCTCACCAGAGACCCTGGCTGACAGAGGAGGTGTTCAGGATGGTTGAGAAAAAGCGACAGTCCCACTATAATCGTCTACAGCATCCCATGTCAGAGAATGAAGAGGCTTACCGCAGCCTTTGCTCGGAGATTCGGAGAGCCGTGAGGCGCTGCAAGGATGGGTGGTGGTCGCGGGTTGCTGAGGAGATGGAGTCTGCCTCAATGGCCCGCAATCACAAATCACTATTTAATTCCATAAAAAAAGTAACCTGCAGCGCCACACCTATTACCATCATTAGGGGAAAGAACGGTGATCCAATCTCCGACCCCCAGGAACAGGTTTGCAGATTTGATGAGCATTTCTGTGAGGTCCTGGGGGAAGGGAAATCTCTCAGCCAGGAAAACATCATGGCACAAAGTGGGGATGACCCTGCTGAGGCTGCGGTGCCTCAAATATTGGAAGAAGTCACCCCCTGTGAGTGGCTGGCTGAGGTGCCATCTATTGAGGAAGGTCTAAAGGCGATCCAGAGTCCGAGACCAGGAAAAGCACCGGGCAGAGATGATCTCCCAAGCGAAATGCTGAAAGAGGGTGGCGTTTGTGCACAGACTGCCCTATATGACATCATAACAACAGTCTGGTCCACTGGACGGGTTCCGCAGGATTGGAAGGATGCTCTGGTGGCCTCCTCTTTAAGAAGTGGCACCGCACAGACTGTAACAACTACAGGGGCATCTCACTCCTCAGTGTGCCGGGAAAGGTCCTGGCAAGGATTATTCAACATCGCCTTGCTAGGCACGCTGAGGAGAGGCTTGCGGAGCCCCAATGCGGTTTCAGGAAAGGGCGGTCCTGCACAGATGCCATATTTTCTGTCCGTCTGCTACAGCAGAGGTGTAGGGAATTCCAACAAGACCTACATCTCTGCTTTATTGACCTGGTCAAGGCCTATGATGCCATCAGTAGGCCTGGGCTCTGGGTTGATCTTCGTGCTTTCGGAGTGCATGATCCGCTGCTCATGATCATTAAGGACCTTTATGATGGTGAGCGGGCCCGGGTAAAACTACGTGGCCGGGAGTCGGAGCCATTCCCTGTTCACTTTGAGATGCGACAGGGATGTTCTCTGGCTCCAACATTTTTTTACATTCATTTCGACCATGTAGTTCATGAAGCCTTCAATAGCTGTACTGGAGGAATTTCCACTTGGTACAGATATAATGGGAGGCTGATCAATGCCTGGGTGCGATCAAGGGATGGCTCCCTATTGGTCAACCATGTTACGTATGCTGCTGCTCATTCAGAGGAGGAGTTGGAGACGCTTCTGTTGAAACTGGAGCATGCCACTAAGAGGTGGGGCCTTACCATCAGCCCCACCAAAACTAAGCACCTGCCTGGGTATTTTGTATCATCGGACACTCCACCCCCACAACTCCCAATAGTTTATGGGGTGGTTGTGGAGAGAGTGGAGAGTTTCCCATACCTGGACAGTGTGCTCATGACCGGCTTCGGTTTGGCAGTGGAGGTCTCACTCCGAATCAGTCGAGCGGCAATATCTTTTTATCGGTTGCATAACACTGTGTGGAAGCTGCCTGGTCTGTCGCTCCGCACGAAGCATCAGGTCTTCTCAGCCACGGTCATTCTCTCCCTTCTCTACACTAGCGAAACGTGGACCCCCCTAATGGAGCATCTTCGCTGGTTAGAAACATTTAGGCTGGCTGCCTACGATCCATCCTGGATTTCACCAAGCTGGATTGTGTGAGGAGCTCACAAATCCTTGAAAGATTTGGGCAAAGTCCCATCGGTGAGCTCCTCTGGCAGGCAAGGCTGCGTTGGCTGGGTCATGTAGCCCACATGCCCAGTCACCGCATGCCTAAACAGCTTTTGTTCGGCCGGATCGAGGGGGCTAAACGGGCCCTGCACGGGCTAGAGAGGAGATGGAGTGATGTGGTACAGGAGGCACGGGCTAGAGAAGAGATGGAGTGATGTGGTACAGGAGGACGTGGAGCTGAGTGGACTTGCCGATGACTGGTACCAGCGGTGTCAAGATCGGCCTCTGTGGAGGAGGCTCGTGAAGGACGCTACTGGGCAGTTGGAGGCAGTCGCCCTCCAACAATAATGGAGGGCGGAGGAGCGACGCTCACAACAACGAGTGGAGCGCCGGGTGGCTAAAGCACAACAAGTTGGCACAGTAGGGGGCACAGGTGGTGCATCAGCCAGTCATCTCGGTCATCTCGGTCAGTCGACCCGTGGCACCTGCTGGGTTTGCCCCGTGACCTCCTGCCAGCGGGCGTTCGACACTTCACGTGGCCTCAAGGTGCACATGGCCTGGCACAAGCGTGGTGGTGATGTCACCGCCACTTAGTGGCGAATGGCGGTTGTTGTTGTGTTGTTGTGTGTCTGTGTCTGTGTGTGTCTGTGTGCGGTGCTAGCTACTGCTTCTTTCGACTTACCCAGTTACGGCCACACGGGGGGGGGGGGTGATCTTTGCCGCTGTGCGCACCCCACAGGTCTACATTTACACGGCGAGTATGAACCAAACTCGGACCAAGTACGACTACATCGTGCCCACGGTCGATATTGGTCGCGGCGAGAGCTCGCTGCTGTTGCTGGGAGTGGCGCACTCCATGGCCGGTGTCTACCAGTGCCAACTCGAAACCGTGGGAATTGGCTCCTACCTGCAGGACGTGTTGCTGGAGGTGTTCGGTGGTGAGTGGGGGGGTGATGTAGGGTGTAGCGAGTGGCCTCTGACCTCTAGCCGACTGTAGGGGCAAGTGCTGTTAGCGAGTAGCACCTATGAAGGCTGGAATGGTACACGAGGAGGTGGGTGGCCAGCACCACGCCCGGCCACCTTTGCCTCCCCTAGTGGCGATGTTCACTACACACCACACCAGGTACTCATCTTTGGCTGAGTCGACCTAGGGGAGGCCCAGGTCCGGTCCAGATAATCGTCGCTGTGGTTTTGGCCATGAGCGGGAATCAAACTTGAGTCGCCGGGTTCGGAACGCATCATATCGCGCTAACTACAGCACCACCTTTCACCACCGTATGCACAAATATGTAATGACATGGTGGCACCTGCCGGCCGGGAAAGCGAATCACAGGTATGGGCACGGTTGAAGAGGTTTCTGGGGCAAAGGTAACAGGTGGGGTTATCTGAGATACATTGGGAGCCTGCTCCAAGATTCCACGAGAAGTCTTGGGTCCTGGCTGCGTCGCTACTTGTCGTCATCTCTCTCTGTCGTGCGGCCACGTGGAAGATCTCCTGCGGGGTTTCCACCGCCATCGTCATCACGCCGCCAGCCAGCGGCGTGGCCGAGTGAGGGCGGTGGGACCACGCCGAGTGATCGGCTGTCTGTAGCCAGCGGAGACGTTAATATCTCAGTGTTGTACTCAGAATGAGAAGATAAGGTTATCCTGTGTTGTGCTAGTTTGAGAAATAAAAAAAAAAGTACCCTCTACACGACGTGTCACGGAAGTCGCTCATTACACATAGACACACATGCACACGGACAGACAAACACACGACACAGACACACAAACACTACACACACACAAACACTACACACACAGACACGACAAACACACCGGATACACACACGCATCACACACGACACATACGACACAGACACACACACATAACACACACGACACACACACACACGACACACCCACACACGACACAGACACACATAACACACATGACACAGACACACACACGACACCCACACACGACACACTCATCATCGCCATCATCTTCACCGCGATCGCCGGTGACCCCCTCCGCCAGGTCTGTGCGAGGAGCAGCCTCTGACCACGAGGGTGGAGGTCTCCGCGGGACACTCGCAGCGCCTCCCGTGCTCCGTCAGCGGCGCGGTGCCGCAGATCGAGCAGCGGTCGCTGATCGTGCGGTGGGACGTCCACCTGGACAACGGCTCCAACTTCGTGGTGGGTACGGGGACGGGGGGCCGGGCGCCTCTAATTACGAACATTCCACTTACGAACATTCCACTTACGAACATTCCACTTACGAACATTCCACTTAAAAACGTTGTCCTTACGGACGTTCGACTCTTTCTACTTACTCATCTACTTACAACAATTAGATGTATCTACTTACAAACATTCGCCCTCTGGAACTTAATTCGTTCACAAGTAGAGGAGTCCCTGTACTATAGTGTAGTAGTATATAATGTAGTGTAGTAGTGTATAATGTAGTGTAGTAGTATATAATGTAGTGTAGTAGTATATAATGTAGTGTAGCAGTATATAATGTAGTGTAGTAGTATATAATGTAGTGTAGTAGTGCATAATGTAGTGTAGTAGTATATAATGTAGTGTAGTAATGTATAATGTAGTGTAGTAGTGTATAATGTAGTGTAGTAGTGTATAATGTAGTATAGTAGTGTATAATGTAGTGTAGTAGTATATAATGTAGTGTAGCAGTATATAATGTAGTGTAGTAGTGTATAATGTAGTGTAGTAGTGTATAATGTAGTATAGTAGTGTATAATGTAGTGTAGTAGTATATAATGTAGTGTAGTAGTGCAAAATGTAGTGCAGTAGTATATAATGCAGTGTAGTAGTATATAATGTAGTGTAGCAGTATCTAGTGTAGTGTAGTAATGTATAATGAAGTGTAGTAGTAAATAATATAGAATATAGTGGTATATAATTTAGTGTAGTAGTGTAGTCATGTATATAATGCAGTATAGTAGTGTATAATTCAGTATAGTAGTGTATAATGCATGGTACTATTGTACATGCAGTACAACACGTTGGGAACAAACTTCTGGAACTTTACTCGTTCGCAAGTAGCGGCAGTCCCTGTGTAGGGGCTGTAAATCGAGAATGACGTTGGAACGTCCAACCCAGACAACCGCTCCCAACGTCGCGAGCGCTGGGGAAGTGTTGAGATGTTTTTTTGTTCTCTCCAAGGAACCCTGACGAAAGACGCGATGCCAGCCAATGTTGATACTTATCAAACGGGTGCCATGGTGGGTCTGAGATGTTAACTGCCTCGCCTGGTGTGCAGGAGGTCGTGGGTTCCATCCCCACTGTGTGGGTTCGGTGGGGAGTGTGGCTAGGAGATGTTAACTACCTCACCCTGGTGTGCAGGAAGTCGTAGGTTCGATCCCGACTTTGACGCCTGCTCCTGTCGGTAGTATGGGCCGTGTTGAGTCTATGTTGCAGTATTTAGTCTATTGTGCAAGTTTGAGTCTATGGGTGACAGTGTTGAGTCTGTGGGTGACAGTGTTGAGTCTGTGGGTGGCAGTGTTGAGTCTATGGGTGGCAGTGTTGAATCTATGGGTGACAGTGTTGAGTCTATGGGTGACAGTGTTGAGTCTGTGGGTGACAGTGTTGAGTCTGTGGGTGGCAGTGTTGAGTCTGTGGGTGGCAGTGTTGAGTCTATGGGTGGCAGTGTTGAATCTATGGTGTAGTGTTGAGTCTATTGTGCAAGTTTGAGTCTATGGATGGCAATGTTGAGTCTATGGGTGGCAGTGTTGAGTCTATGGGTGACAGTGTTGAGTCAATGGGTGGCAATGTTGAGTCTATGGGTGGCAGTGTTGAGTCTATGGGTGGCAGTGTTGAGTCTATGGGTGGCAGTGTTGAGTCTATGGGTGGCAGTGTTGAGTCAATGGGTGACAGTGTTGAGTCTATGGGTGGCAGTGTTGAGTCAATGGGTGACAGTGTTGAGTCTATGGGTGGCAGTGTTGAGTCTATGGATGGCAATGTTGAGTCTATGGGTGGCAGTGTTGAGTCTATGGGTGACAGTGTTGAGTCAATGGGTGGCAATGTTGAGTCTATGGGTGGCAGTGTTGAGTCTATGGGTGGCAGTGTTGAGTCTATGGGTGGCAGTGTTGAGTCAATGGGTGACAGTGTTGAGTCTATGGGTGGCAGTGTTGAGTCTATGGGTGGCAGTGTTGAGTCTATGGGTGACAGTGTTGAGTCAATGGGTGACAGTGTTGAGTCTATGGGTGGCAGTGTTGAGTCAATGGGTGACAGTGTTGAGTCTATGGGTGGCAGTGTTTAGTCTATGGGTGGCAGTGTTGAGTCAATGGGTGACAGTGTTGAGTCTATGGGTGGCAGTGTTGAGTTTATGGGTGACAGTGTTGAGTCAATGGGTGACAGTGTTGAGTCTATGGGTGGCAGTGTTGAGTCAATGGGTGACAGTGTTGAGTCTATGGGTGGCAGTGTTTAGTCTATGGGTGGCAGTGTTGAGTCAATGGGTGACAGTGTTGAGTCTATGGGTGGCAGTGTTTAGTCTATGGGTGGCAGTGTTGAGTCAATGGGTGGCAGTGTTGAGTCTGTGGGTGACAGTGTTGAGTCAATGGGTGACAGCGTTGAGTCTATGACAGTGTTGAGTCTATGACAGTGTTGAGTCTATGGGTGACAGTGTTGAGTCTGTGGGTGACAGTGTTGAGTCTATGGGTGACAGTGTTGAGTCTATGACAGTGTTGAGTCTGTGGGTGACAGTGTTGAGTCTGTGGGTGACAGTGTTGAGTCTATGGGTGACAGTGTTGAGTCTGTGGGTGACAGTGTTGAGTCTATGGGTGACAGTGTTGAGTCTATGACAGTGTTGAGTCTGTGGGTGACAGTGTTGAGTCTATGGGTGACAGTGTTGAGTCTGTGGGTGACAGTGTTGAGTCTATGGGTGACAGTGTTGAGTCTGTGGGTGACAGTGTTGAGTCTGTGGGTGACAGTGTTGAGTCTGTGGGTGACAGTGTTGAGTCTATGGGTGACAGTGTTGAGTCTGTGGGTGACAGTGTTGAGTCTGTGGGTAACAGTATTGAGTCTGTGGGTGACAGTGTTGAGTCTATGGGTGACAGTGTTGAGTCTGTGGGTGACAGTGTTGAGTCTGTGGGTGACAGTGTTGAGTCTGTGGGTGACAGTGTTGAGTCTATGGGTGACAGTGTTGAGTCTATGGGTGACAGTGTTGAGTCTATGGGTGACAGTGTTGAGTCTGTGGGTGACAGTGTTGAGTCTGTGGGTGACAGTGTTGAGTCTGTGGGTGACAGTGTTGAGTCTATGGGTGACAGTGTTGAGTCTATGGGTGACAGTGTTGAGTCTGTGGGTGACAGTGCTGAGTCTATGGGTGACAGTGTTGAGTCTATGGGTGACAGTGTTGAGTCTGTGGGTGACAGTGTTGAGTCTATGGGTGACAGTGTTGAGTCTGTGGGTGACAGTGTTGAGTCTATGGGTGACAGTGTTGAGTCTATGGGTGACAGTGTTGAGTCTGTGGGTGACAGTGTTGAGTCTATGGGTGACAGTGTTGAGTCTGTGGGTGACAGTGTTGAGTCTTTGGGTGACAGTGTTGAGTCTATGGGTGACAGTGTTGAGTCTGTGGGTGACAGTGTTGAGTCTTTGGGTGACAGTGTTGAGTCTGTGGGTGACAGTGTTGAGTCTTTGGGTGACAGTGTTGAGTCTGTGGGTGACAGTGTTGAGTCTGTGGGTGACAGTGTTGAGTCTATGGGTGACAGTGTTGAGTCTTTGGGTGACAGTGTTGAGTCTATGGGTGACAGTGTTGAGTCTGTGGGTGACAGTGTTGAGTCTTTGGGTGACAGTGTTGAGTCTATGGGTGACAGTGTTGAGTCTGTGGGTGACAGTGTTGAGTCTATGGGTGACAGTGTTGAGTCTGTGGGTGACAGTGTTGAGTCTATGGGTGACAGTGTTGAGTCTTTGGGTGACAGTGCTGAGTCTTTGGGTGACAGTGTTGAGTCTATGGGTGACAGTGTTGAGTCTATGGGTGACAGTGCTGAGTCTCCGCTGCTACCCTGCCCCAGGTATTGCCGCTCCGCCAGGGTGAGCGTTGGGAGGGGCTCCCGTCCTGGCTGCGGTTCGATGGCGACCTCCGGGCAGGCGACGCGACCCTGGGCCTGTCGGGGGCCTCGGCGACCCACAGCGGCCTCTACTCCTGCACCCTCACCGCCGCT
This sequence comes from Lethenteron reissneri, assembly GCF_015708825.2. Lineage (NCBI taxonomy): Eukaryota > Metazoa > Chordata > Hyperoartia > Petromyzontiformes > Petromyzontidae > Lethenteron > Lethenteron reissneri. The sequence continues at coordinate 103,418 of NW_026891465.1, forward strand.
ACGCCCGCCGCTAGCGCCGCTAGCGCCGCTACCGCCGCTACCGGCGGGTACTGCGTGTCTGGAGATACTGGCACAGAGTGCCGGAGGTCCTACCGCCTGTCGGTCGTTGGCGGAGAGACGGAGCCGTACGGAGACGGTGGTGGCGGCGATGGTTGTGGTGGTGGCGGTGGTGGTGGCGATGGTTGTGGTGGTGGCGGTGGTGGCGGCGATGGTTGTGGTGGTGGCGGTGGTGGCGGCGATGGTTGTGGTGGTGGCGGTGGTGGCGGCGATGGTTGTGGTGGTGGCGGTGGTGGCGGCGATGGTTGTGGTGGTGGCGGTGGTGGTGGCGGCGATGGTTGGCGGGTGGCGGCGATGGTGGCGGCGATGGTTGTGGTGGTGGCGGTGGTGGCGGCGATGGTTGTGGTGGTGGCGGTGGTGGCGGCGATGGTTGTGGTGGTGGCGGTGGTGGTGGCGGCGATGGTGGCGGTGGTGGCGGTGGTGGCGGCGATGGTGCGTGGCGGCGATGGTGGTGGTGGTGGCGGTGGTGGCGGTGGGATGGCGGTGGTGGTGGTGGCGGGGTGGTGGCGGTGGTGGCGGTGGTGGCGGTGGCGGTGGTGGTGGCGGTGGTGGCGGTGGTGGTACATTACCCCGGAAACGGTTGGGAAGGGAGAGGATGGGCGGCAGGAGGATGGAGGATGGAGGGATGGAGTGGGATGGGGAGGGAGTAGGAGGAGGAGAGACAGGGGGGGAGGAGGAGACGGAGGGAAGGAGTAGGATCGGAAAGGAGGGAGTAGGATGGGGAGGGAGTAGGATGGGGAGGGAGTAGGATGGGGAGGGAGTAGGAGGAAGAGAGAGGGGGAGAAGTAAGGAGGGGGAGGTGGAGGGAGGGGAGGGAGTAGGAGGTGGTACCGCCTGACAGTCCGCGGAGAGACGGAGAAGCACCACCCTGGTGGTGGTGGTGGTTGTGCTGCGGTTAGCGTTACGTAGCGCTACGTGGTGTAGTGTATAGTGTATAGTAGTGTAGTGTATAGTGTACGGTAGTGTAGTGTATAGTGTAGTATACTAGTACAGCACAGTCCACAACATTAATCCAAGTACCGTGATGCTTTGCCAATCATCACCACCGGCATCGTCATCACCACCATCATCGTCACCGTCACCGTCATCATCATCACCACCATCATCATTGTCATCATCATTGTCATCATCACTGTCACCACCTTCATCGTCATCATCATCATCATCATGCAGACAGCCCGAATTGGTGGTAGTGGTGGGTTTGACGGCACATTAACACGATCTTACCCAACCAAAAAAAAGCGATAATACAGATGATCAGTATCGTCTGAGTATCGTCATCTGATTATCGTCTGAGTATCGTCATCTGAGTATCATCTGAGTATCGTCTGAGGAGTATCGTATTGTCCCCTTCCAAAACCTCAGTGAAAAATACCCAGCTTCAGACCGAGATAGAGCGCCTGGTGGAAAGACTAGAAGTTTCATCAATGAATTTCTGAACTATATATTGCCAAATGGGCAGAATGTTTCTCGACAGTGGCTACTCTACTCACCCTCGACAGGATGTGTGTGCACTGTTTTGCATGCAAACTGCTCTCCAGCAAGCTCGGTGGCTTTCGTCAGGGGTTGAGTGACTGGAAACACCCTGAAAGAATAGGGGAACACGCAAAGAGTGCAGAACACAGATCAAGCATGCTTGCCTTGCACCAGCGGACAAAGGGCAGTGCTGTAGATGCAGATCGCATGCAGCAACTTGATGGGGAACGTAAATACTGGAGGGACATTTTTGAAAAGAGTTGTAGCAGTGGCTCAAGTTCTTGGGTGAAAGAGGACTTGCGTTTAGGGGAGATGATGAACGGTTTGGGTCAACGAATAACGATAATTTTCATGGCATCCTAGAATTGCTGCTATCACAATTTGACCCATTCTTAGCTGAACATATTAAAAAGTTTGGCGGAAAAGGAAGAGGCACAATGTCCTATTTGTCATCGACAATGTGAAGAGCTCATAGAGCTAATGGGTCAGAAAACTCGCCACACAATAGCAGTTGAGATTTGGGATGCCAAATATACTCTTATATAAGCGCACAACTTTATCTATCTGTGGCGAACGCTGCACTTTCTGTTGTTTTCATGCAGGGGGCGCTGTAAACCTACGCGCCCCCTGCATGGACGACGGAGGCGCAGAGACAGACGTTCGATCGCGTTGGAATCGATCTGCAGACGGCAGTCTTCTGGCACGGCCAGCTCTATGTCGCCTTATCTCCACCCCGCGATCCCAACCAGGTGAAAGTCCGCATCGAACCGAACCCCGGCAAGGCCATCTACTTAACGACTAGAGAAAATTCACACGAAATGTAGTTTTCAATGAAGTCTTCCAGATGTAAAATGATATAAGCTTTTAATGAAGAAATACAATTATCTAATTCAAAACATTATACAATTCAAAGTTGTTTCATTTTCAAACTTCAAAACGGAGCATCGGGAGCTTGCGTGGATGCGTCGTTCGTGTGCAACTTTTTCGTGACTTTCCTGGCCCAAGGCCATAAATGGTTGTGAGGGTCACCACAGGCGGCCCCGAACAACCCCCAGTTTTTCAACAATTGTTGACTCCACTCCAGACCTGTCACATTTGGACCAATTTACGTTCAGATTCCGGTTTGTTAACAGCAGCGGGAATGTGGTGGAGTGATTCCTGGGCTTTGAGCCAATTGAGAGCCACACTGGTAAACGTTTAGCAAACTGTGTGACTGATGGTGGAGGGCCTTGGGTTGGACCTCTCAAACTGTAGAAGTCAGTCATATTTTTGGGAAAAACAAAACATCCCAGGGAGATTTGACACGGGAAAATTAAATACATTAACTAATATCTGGCACTAAAGATGTATTACAGAAGCTATAAACAGAAGGTGTGTACCGGACTAATTGCTCATGTGGCAAATGCTGCGTTGGCCAGGCAGGGCGAATGATCACCACGAGACTAAAAGAACACCAAAGAAAAATTAAATACTCACAAACACAGCTGGCGGCAGTGGCAGAACACGCGTGCCAACAAGAACACTCAATTGATGTTGATGATGTTGAAGTTCTGTGCAAAACTAGATACTACTGGCCACCGAAATTGAGCGAAATACAAAAATGATTTTAACCGTTCGGATAGTTTCCGACTTAGTGGTGCTTGGAAGAAAATCGTCAAAGAATGCATCTTCTTGGTTCTTTCGGTAAAGTCACGTAGAAGGGAAGTAATAAAATAATAAAAATAAAACATAATAAAATAATTCTCACGACGTTTCGGCCACAACGCAAGCAGCCGTCCTCAGGTGAAGACCAGGTCTGTCGAGAAGACAGCGTCTGAATGTCTTCTCGACAGACCTGCTCTTCACCTGAGGACGGCTGCTTGCGTTGTGGCCGAAACGTCGTGAGAATTATTTTATTATGTTTTATTTTTATTACTATTAAAATTGTATTATGTTTTATTTTTATTATTTAAAAATTGTATATTATTATGTTTTATTTTTATTATTTTAAAATTGTATTTTATTACGTTTTATTTTTATTATTTTAAAATTGCATTTTATTACGTTTTATTTTTATTATTTTAAAATTGTATTTTATTATGGTTTATTTTTATTATTTTATTATCTCCCTTCTACGCGATGACTTTACCGAAAGAACCAAGACGATGAATCCCTGCAGCCACGAAAGCTTTAAATCGAAAAAAAGAATGCATCGTTTAAATGCGCGCCTATACAGACCACCATACATCATTGGGGATTACAGGATGCAGACAATAACAGGTACTGCTACAAGGGCTGTTGTGTGATGACTCAACAGACCCCATCACACACTCACACACGAGCATCGACCTAGGGGTGTCCAGAGCGGAGGGTTCACACGTGTTCCGAGCTGGTGGCGATGGTGGAGATGGTGGTGGCGGTGGCGGCGGTGGTGGCAGCGGTGGTGGTGGTGGCGGTGCCTTTGGTGGCAGCGGTGGCTTTGTCTACGGAGCTGCAGTTTCGGTATCTTCTGAGCAGCACGAAGAGCAGCGCGGCGATGACTCCGACCCCGGCAAGCAGCGAGCAGATGACGGCCAAGAACGTCGTCACTGCACTCGCAAGAAGATAAAGAGCCCCCGGGGAGCCTTGAACACTAAACTACTACACTATACACTACTATACTATACATTATACACTACTATACTATACATTATACACTACTATACTATACTCTATACACTACACTACACACTATACACTACACTACACACTACTACACTACACTACTACACCATACACTACTATACTATACATTATACACTACTATACTATACTCTATACACTACACACTACTACACTACTACACTATACACTACACTATACACTACTATACTATACATTATACACTACACTACTACACTATACACTACTACACTATACACTACACTATACACTACTATACTATACACTATATACTACACTACTACACTATATTATACACTACTACACTATACACTACTACACTATACACTACTACACTATACACTACTACACTATACACTACTACACTATACACTACTACACTATACACTACTACACTATACACTACTATACTATACACTACACTACTATACTATACACTATACTACACACTACACTATACTACACACTACACTATACACTACTATACTATACACTATATACTACACTACTACACTATACTATACACTACTACACTATACACTACTACACTATACACTACACTACACTATACACTACACTATACACTACTACACTACACTATACACTACACTATACACTAATACACTACACTATACACTACTACACTATACACTACTACACTATACACTACTACACTATACACTACACTATTACACTACACTACTACACTATACACTACTACACTATACACTATACTACACACTACACTATACACTACACTATACACTACACTACACACTACTACACGCTACACTACACTATACACTACTACACTACTATACTATACACTACACTACACACTACTACACTATACACTACACTATACACTACACTACACACTACTACACTATACACTACACTATACACTACACTATACACTACACTACACACTACTACACTATACACTATACTATACACTACTACACTATACACTACACTACTATACTATACACTACACTATACACTACTATACACTATACTATACACTACTACACTATACACTACACTACTACACTATACACTACACTATACACTACTATACACTACACTATACACTACTACACTATACACTACACTATACACTATACTATACACTACACTATACACTACACTATACACTACACTATACACTATACTATACACTACACTATACTATACACTACACTATACACTACACTATACACTATACTATACACTATACTATACACTATACTATACACTACACTATACACTACACTATACACTACACTATACACTATACTATACACTACTATACTATACACTACACACTATACTATACACTACTATACTATACACTACACTACACACTATACACTACTACAATACACACTACACACTATACACTACACTACACACTGCACACTACACTACACAGATGCAGGGTAACAGCGTCGTCTGTTATCCAGCAACGGCAGCTGCGGGTGACGATCGGCACGCACGCCGGTGATGACCACTTCCGCGGCGCCGGGTAGGATCACGGCAGCGGAGAGCGGAGAGCGGAGAGCTCCGTGTCTGCCGGTTCTGGGAACCGGCCGCCTTCGCGAGACGACATTGCGCTGCCGGAATTTTGTCGGCCGTCTCGGTCGGCGCATCACGGTCGGCGTTGTGTCTGGGCTAGGCGACTTGGGAGAAGCAAACCTGTGAACCTGGAAGAGTTGAATAAAGAAGGTGCCTCCTCAGAAACCTCGTCTCCCGCTCCGCTTGACACTACACACACATGGATGCTGGTCTGCCTTGCCTGCCTGGCTGGATTCCTACCTGGCTGGCTGGATTCCTAGCTGTCTAGCTGGATGGCTGGATTCTTGCCTGGCTGAATTCTTACCTGGCTGGCTGGATTACTACCTGCCTGGACAGCTGAATTCCTGCCTGGCTGCCTGACTGGTCAGGTTTGCTGCCTGCCTGGGTGCTTGCCTGCCTGGCTGGCTGGCTGGAACCCTGCCTGGCTGGATTCCTACCTGCCTGCCTGCCTGGCTGCCTGACTGGTCACGCTGCCTGCCTGCCTGGCTGCCTGACTGGTCACGCTTGCTGCCTGCCTGGCTGCCTGACTGGTCACGCTGCCTGCCTGCCTGGCTGGCTGGCTGGCAGGGCACACCCACCGTTAGGCGTGGATCCATCGCTCTGCTGATGAGCGGAAGACGAAGCCGGCTCCTCGACGTGGAGCCGGAAGGAGCAGCGGCAGTCCTCCTCCACCTCCTGCTGCTGCTGCGGATCCGGCTGCTGCTCCACCACGGCGGCGGTGGCGGCAACAGCGGTGGCGGTAGCAGAGGTGGGGGCTCCGTTGGCGGCAGCGGTGGCTCCGTTGGTGGCAGCGGTGGCTCCGTTGGCGGCAGCGGTGGCTCCGTTGGCGGCAGCGGTGGCTCCGTTGGCGGCAGCGGTGGCTCCGTTGGCGGCGGCTCCGTGGCGGACGCAGCAGGAGTAGAGGCCGCTGTGCGATGGCGACGCTCGCTCAAAGGAGAGCGACGCGGAGTGAGCGGACGAGTTGAGGGTAAAGGTGGCACCGTGTTGGTTCGCGTTGGCGCCGGAGATCTGCGAGAGACAGAGGGGGGGTGGGGGGGGTGGGGGGGGGGCAACGTCGTGTGGAGGCCTGGCTTCTATCCGTTGCATTGTATAGAAAACGCACACAAGAGAGACCCGTAAACTCACACAAAGACCCATAGACTCACACAGAGACCCACAGACACACACAGAGACCCACAGCTCCACACAGAGACCTATAGACTCACACAGAGACCCACAGACCCACACAGAGACCCACACACACAGAGACCCACAGACCGACACAGAGACCCACAGCTCCACACAGAGACCTATAGACTCACACAGAGACCCATAGAGACCCACACAGAGACCTATAGAACCACACACACACATAGACCCGTAGACTCACACAGAGACCCACAGACCCACACAGAGACCTGTAGACCCACACACACACAGACCCATAGACTCACACAGAGACACATAGACTCACACAGAGACCCACACAGAGACCCACAGACCCACACAGAGACCCACAGACCCACACAGAGACCCACACAGAGACCCACAGAGACCCACATAGAGACCCACACAGAGACCCACAGCTCCACACAGAGACCTATAAAACCACACAGAGACCCATAGACTCACACAGAGACCCACAGCTCCACACAGAGACCCACAGACCCACACAGAGACCCACACAGAGACCCACAAAGACCCAGAGACCCACACAGAGACCCACAGACCCACACAGAGACCTATAGACTCACACAGAGACCCATAGACTCACACAAAGACCCACAGACTCACACAAAGACCCATAGACACACACAGAGACCCACAGCTCCACACAGAGACCTATAGACTCACACAGAGGCCCATAGACTCACACAGAGACCCATAGACTCACACACACAGAGACCCACAGCTCCACACAGAGACGCACAGACCCACACAGAGACCCACAGACCCACACAGAGACCCACAGCTCCACACAGAGACCCACAGACCCACACACACAGAGACCTATAGAACCACACACACAGAGACCCACAGACCCACACAGAGACCCACAGACCCACACAGAGACCCACAGACCCACACAGAGACCCACAGACCCACACAGAGACCCACGCAGAGACCCACACACATCCCCACACAGAGACCCATAGACCCACACAGAGACCCACAGACCCACACAGAGACCCATAGACCCCCACAGAGACTCACAGACCCACACAGACCCACACAGACCCACACAGACCCACACAGAGACCCACACAGAGACCCATAGACCCACACAGAGACCCACAGACCCACACATAGACCCACACAGAGACCCACAGACCCACACAGAGACCCACAGACCCACACAGAAACCCACACAGAGACCCACACAGACACCCATAGACCCACACAGACACCCATAGACCCACACAGAGACCCACACAGAGACCCACAGACCCACACATAGACCCACACAGAGACCCACAGACCCACACAGAGACCCACACATAGACCCACAGACCCACACAGAGACCCACACATAGACCCACAGACCCACACATAGATCCACACAGAGACCCACAGACCCACACAGAGACCCATAGACCCACACAGAGACCCACACATAGATCCACACAGAGACCCACAGACCCACACAGAGACCCACACATAGACCCACAGACCCACACAGAGACCCACACATAGACCCACAGACCCACACATAGATCCACACAGAGACCCACAGACCCACACATAGACCCATAGACCCACACAGAGACCCACACATAGACCCACACAGAGACCCACAGACCCACACAGAGACCCACAGACCCACACAGAGACCCACACATAGACTCACACAGAGACCCACAGACCCACACATAGACCCACACAGAGACCCACAGACCCACACAGAGACCCATAGACCCACACAGAGACCCACACATAGATCCACACAGAGACCCACAGACCCACACATAGACCCACACAGAGACCCACAGACCCACACAGAGACCCACACATAGACCCACACAGAGACCCACAGACCCACACATAGACCCACACAGAGACCCACACAGAGACCCACAGACCCACACAGAGACCCACAGACCCACACAGAGACCCACACACACAGAGACCCACACAGAGACCCACACAGAGACCCACACACACAGAGACCCACACATAGACCCACACAGAGACCCGCACACACAGAGACCCATAGACCCACACAGAGACCCACACAGAGACCCACACACACAGAGACCCATAGACCCACACAGAGACCCACACAGAAACCCACACAGAGAGACCCACACACACACAGACACCCACACAGAGACCCATAGACCCACACAGAGACCCACCCACAGACCCACACAGAGACCCATAGACCCACACACACAGAGACCCACACACACAGAGACCCACACAGAGATCCACAGACCCACACATAGACCCACACAGAGACCCACACAGAGACCCACACAGAGACCCACACACACAGAGACTCACACACACAGAGACCCACACAGAGACCCACACAGACCCACAGAGACACACACAGAGACCCACAGACCCACAGACCCACACAGAGACCCACACACACAGAGACCCACACACACAGAGACCCACACACACAGAGACCCACACACACAGAGACCCACACAGAGACCCATAGACCCACACAGAGACCCACCCACAGACCCACACAGAGACCCACACACACATAGACCCACACAGAGACCCACACAGACACAGAGACCCATACACACAGAGACCCACACACACAGAGACCCACACACACAGAGACCAATAGACCCACACACACAGAGACCCACACACACAGAGACCCACACACACAGAGACACACAGAGACCCACAGAGACCCACACAGAGACCCACACAGAGACCCACACACACAGAGACCCACACACACAGAGACACACAGAGACCCACAGAGACCCACACAGAGACCCACCCACAGAGACCCACACAGAGACCCACACAGAGACCCACAGACCAAAACAGAGACCCACACACACAGAGACCCACACATAGACCCACACAGAGACCCACACAGAGACCCACAGACCCACACATAGACCCACACAGAGACCCACAGACCCACACAGAGACCCACACACACAGAGACCCACACAGAGACCCACACAGAGACCCACACACACAGAGACCCACAGACCAAAACAGAGACCCACACACACAGAGACCCACACATAGACCCACACAGAGACCCACACAGAGACCCACAGACCCACACATAGACCCACACAGAGACCCACAGACCCATAGAGAGACCCACACAGAGACCCACACAGAGACCCACAGACCCACACATAGACCCACACACAGACCCACAGACCCATACAGAGACCCACACAGAGACCCACACAGAGACCCATAGACCCACACAGAGACCCACACAGAGACCCACACAGAGACCCACACAGAGACCCACACACAGAGACCCACACAGAGACCCATAGACCCACACAGAGACCCATAGACTCACACACACATAGACCCACACACACACAGACCCACACAGAGACCCACACACACAGAGACCCACACACACACAGACCCACACACACATAGACCCACACAGAGACCCACACACACACAGAGACCCACACACACAGAGACCCACACACAGAGACCCACACAGACACACACAGAGACCCACACACACACAGACCCACAGAGACCCACACAGAGACCCACAGACCCACACAGAGACCCACACAGAGACCCACACAGAGACCCACAGACCCACACAGAGACCCACCCACAGACCCACACAGAGACCCACACAGAGACCCACACACACAGAGACCCACACACAGACCCACACACAGAGACCCACACACACAGAGACCCACACACAGACCCACACACACAGACCCACACACACATAGACCCACACACATAGACCCACAGAGACACACACAGAGACCCACACACACACAGACCCACAGAGACCCACACAGAGACCCACAGACCCACACAGAGACCCACACACACAGAGACCCACACACACAGAGACCCATAGACCCACACACACAGACCCACACACACATAGACCCACACACATAGACCCACAGAGACCCACACAGAGACCCATAGACCCACACAGAGACCCACACACACACAGAGACCCACACAGAGACCCACACAGAGACCCACACAGAGACCCACACAGAGACCCATAGACCCACACAGAGACCCATAGACCCACACACACAGAGACCCACACAGAGACCCACACACACACAGACCTACAGAGACCCACACAGAGACCCATAGACCCACACACACAGAGACCCACAGAGACCCACACAGAGACCCGCTCACCATGAGCGAAGAGCCGTTCTCCAGCCTCGCCCTCCACATCGCCCGCTCTGCCCCCCCTCCCCTCCCCTCGCCCCCTGCCCCCCTCCCCTCCGTGGGCAGGGGGCAGCGAAACGTCACGCGGTTGCCCGGCCACACGTCCAGAGCGGCTGGGAAGGGTGGTGGCGGTGGTGGTGGTGGTGTTGTTGTTGTTGGTGGTGGTGGTGGAGTTGTTGGTGGTGGTGGTGGTGTTGTTGTTGGTGGTGGTGGAGTTGTTGTTGTTGGTGGTGGTGGTGGAGTTGTTGGTGGTGGTGGTGGTGGCGGCGTTGTTGTTGTTGGTGGTGGTGGTGGTGGAGTTGTTGGTGGTGGTGGTGGTGGCGGCGTTGTTGTTGTTGTTGGTGGTGGTGACGCCGTCTTCACGTGCGGCGAGTCTGAGGGGGTAAGACAACAGGCAAAGGTCCCCCAGGTAGCCTCTAGCAGGGCTGTAGGGGCAAGTGCTGTTAGTAGCACACAGGCAAAGGTCCCCCAGGTAGCCTCTAGCAGGGCTGTAGGGGCAAGTGCTGTTAGTAGCGCACAAAGGTCCCCCAGGTAGCCTCTAGCAGGGCTGTAGGGCAAGTGCTGTTAGTAGCGCACAGACATTACCATACACTACATTATTATACACTACACTATACACTACACACTATACACTACAATACTACTATACACTATACACACTACATTACCATTTACTACATTA
>NW_026891466.1:0-11359 GCF_015708825.2 Lethenteron reissneri
GTGTGTGTCTCTGTGTGTGTCTCTGTGTGTGTCTCTCTCTGTCTCTCTTGTGTGTCTCTCTGTGTCTCTGTTGTGTGTCTTGTGTGTGTCTCTCTCTGTCTCTGTGTCTCTGTGTGTCTCTCTCTCTGTGTATCTCTGTGTCTCTGTTGTGTGTCTCTGTGTGTCTCTCTCTGTCTCTCTCTCTGTGTGTCTCTGTGTGTCTCTGTTGTGTGTCTCTGTTGTGTGTCTCTCTCTGTGTCTCTCTCTCTGTGTCTCTGTGTGTCTCTCTCTGTGTGTCACTGTGTGTATCTCTGTGTCTCTGTTGTGTCTCTGTGTGTGTCTCTCTGTGTGTCTCTGTGTGTGTCTCTCTCTGTGTCTATGTTGTGTCTCTGTGTGTCTCTCTCTGTGTGTCTCTCTCTGTGTGTCTCTGCTGTGTGTCTCTGTGTGTCTCTGTGTTGTGTCGTGTCTCTGTTTGTCTCTCTCTGTGTCTCTGTTGTGTGTCTCTGTGTGTCTCTCTCTGTGTCTCTGTGTGTCTCTGTTGTGTGTCTCTGTTGTGTGTCTCTCTCTGTCTCTCTCTCTGTGTCTCTGTGTGTCTCTCTCTGTGTGTCACTGTGTGTATCTCTGTGTCTCTGGTGTGTGTCTCTGTGTGTGTCTCTCTGTGTGTGTCTCTGTGTGTGTCTCTCTCTGTGTCTATGTTGTGTCTCTGTGTGTGCTCTGTGTGTGTCTCTCTCTGTGTGTCTCTCTCTGTGTCTCTGCTGTGTGTCTCTGTGTGTGTCGTGTCTCTGTTTGTCTCTCTCTCGTGTCTCTGTTGTGTGTCTCTGTGTGTGTGTCTCTCTCTGTGTGTGTCTCTCTGTGTGTGTGTGTCGTGTCTCTGTGAGTCTCTGTGTGTCTCTGTGTGTGTCGTGTCTCTGTGTGTCTCTCTCTGTGTCTCTCTCTGTGTGTCTCTGTGTGTGTCTCTGTGTGTGTCTGTGTCTCTCTCTGTGTCTCTCTCAGTGTCTCTCTCTGTGTCTCTCTGTGTGTGTCTCTCTGTGTGTCTCTCTCTGTGTCTCTCTCTGTGTCTATGTTGTGTCTGTCGTGGGCAGTGCTGTGGGGGGAGGGCCAATGCCCATTGGCCTCTCCCCTCATGGCGTCTGTGACCATCACAGTGGCTAAACGGGGGCTCTGGACGGGTGCGAGGGGCTGGTAACCCATCCACCTTCAATTAACCACCACTAAACTACGAATTAAACATGAACCTGTAACTAATAAGCTTGTGCCGGAGGCCCCGGGGGGTCAGGCTTTTTGACGTCTCCTGGCCAAACCCCATTTGGCGGAGCCAGGAGATTGAATTTTCACCCTCGGGGCTCCTCCAGAAACAACAAAAAACCATTGCGGATGGCCGCGTGGAATGTTCGAACGCTCACTGCGGAGGAGAGGCTGCCACTCCTCTGTCAGGAGCTGGACCGGTACCGGCCTGGATCTCTGTGGCAGTCAGGAGGTCCGGTGGACCGGCTTCTGGCTCCTGCCACCATGAGGGGTGGACAGTCCTCTACTCGGGGCAGGAGACTGCCAAACAACAGGGTGGTGGCTCGTTCTTCTGACAAAAGAATGAAGGGGGCGTTGGGAGCGTGGCGGTGAGGTGTGGGAAGCTGTAAGCCCCAGGCTACTTGGGCTCGCCTTCCCATCAACCGAGGCGAGAGTGGTGGTCGTGTTACCTTATGCCCCCACCGAAGACGAACATCGTGGAGGGATGCAGGCAAAGCCGATGAGTCAGATGCCTTTCTATTGACCTCCTGTCACAGGGATTGGCTAAAGTTGGCCACTCAGGATAGAGTCATCTTGTTGGGTGACTTCAATGCCCGAGTTGGTCATGATGCTGGCACCTGGTCTGGAGTGATATAGGAAGGCATGGGCCAGATCAGCTCAATAACAACGGTAGGAGGCTGCTAGATTTTTGTGCAGCCCATGGGCTTGTAATTACCAACAGCTGTTCCGGCATCGGCGCATCCACACAACATCATGGATGCATGCCGGTCCAAGCAAGAACATCTGCTGGACTACATAGTGACGGACCAGCGGATGCGAGCCCATGTCCTTGACACCAGGACCTACCGTGGAGCTGATCTGCCCTGACCATCGACTAGTCATCTGTAAGATGCGCCTGCCTTCTTCCACTCCGGTGGTGGGTGTACACCCAGGACCCCATTCCAACCATAAGTGGCCTGGTCTCAGCTAGCTGATGAAGTTGCAAGCGAGAATTTCATCATCGCTTGCAGGCTGGGGTTGGCATCGTCCCCCACATCCTCCTGAGTCGGAGGGGTAAATGGGCGAGGTTTAGGACTGTGGCTCATGCAGCTGCAATGGCTGCTTTGGGTACGCGGTCCAGACCTCCCCAGATAACCTGGCTGACAGAGGATGTGTTCAGGTTAGCTTGAGAAAAAGCCGACAGGCCCACTCTCATCGGCTACAGCATCCCACGTCAGGAGAATGAGGAGGCTTACCGCAGCCTTCGCTCGGAGGTTCGGAGAGCCGTGAAGGCGCTGCAAGGATGGGTGGTGGTCGCGGGTTGCTGAGGGAGATGGAGTCTGCCTCAGTGGCCCGTGATCACAAATCACTATTTAACTCCATAAAAAAGTAACCTGCAGCGCCACACCTATTACCATCATTAGAGGAAAGAACTGGTGATCCAATCTCCGACCCCCAGGAACAGGTTTTGCAGATTTGCTGAGCATTTCTGTGAGGTCCTGGGGGATGGGAAATCCCTCAGCCAGGAAAACATCATGGCACAAGTGGTGATGACCCTGCTGAGGCTGCGGTGCCTCAAATATTGGAAGAGAGTCACCCCCTGTGAGTGGCTGGCTGAGGTGCCAGCTGTTGAGGAAGTACTGAAGGGCGATCCGGAGTCTGAGACCAGGAAAGGCACCGGGCAGAGATGATCTCCCAAGCGAAATGCTGAGGGAGGGTGGCGTTTGTGCACAGACTGCCCTATATGACATCATAACAACAGTCGGGACCACTGGACGGGTTCCGCAGGACTTGGAAAGGATGCCCTGGTGGTCCCCTCTTTAAGAAGGGGGACCGTACCGACTGTAACAACTACAGGGGCATCTCACTCCTCAGTGTGCCGGGTAAGGTCCTGGCAAGGATTATTCAACATCGCCTTGCTAGGCACGCTGAGGAGAGGCTTGCGGAGCCCCAATGCGGTTTCAGGAAAGGGCGGTCCTGCACAGATGCCATATTTTCTGTCCGTCTGCTACAGCAGAGGTGTAGGGAATTCCAAAAGACCTACATCTCTGCTTTATTGACCTGGTCAAGGCCTATATACCATCAGTAGACTGGGCTCTGGGTTGTTCTTCGTGCTTTCGGAGTCCCTGACCCTCTGCTCACGATCATTAAGGACCTTCATGATGGTGAGCGGGCCCGGGTAAAACTACGTGGCCGGGAGTCGGAGCCATTCCCTGTACACCTTGGGGTGCGACAGGGATGTCCTCTGGCCCATTATTTAACATCTATTTTGACCGCGTAGTTCGTGAAGCCTTCAATAGCTGTACCGGGGGAATTTCCATCTGGTACAGATACAATGGGAGGCTGATCGATGCCCGGGTGCGGTCAGGGATGGCTCCCTATTGGTCAACCACGTTATGTAGGCCGATGATTTGTAATAGCTGCTCTTCAGAAGAGGAGTTGGAGACGCTGCTTGCTGAGACTGGAGCGTGCCACTAAGAGGTGGGGGCCTTACCATCAGCCCCACCAAAACTAAGCACCTGCCTGGGTATTTTGTACCATCGGACACATCCACCCCCACAACTCCCAATTGGTGATGGGGCAGTTGTGGGAGAGAGTGGAGAGTTTTCCCATACCTGGGCAGTGTGCTTATGACCGGTCTCCATTTATCAGCAGAGGTCTCACTCCGAATCAGTCGAGCGGCAATATCTTTTCATCGGTTGCGTAACGCTTGTGTGGAAGCTACCTGGTCTGTCGCTCCGCACGAAGCTTCAGGTCTTCTCGGCCCACGGTCATTCCCTCCCTTCTCTACGCTTGCGAACGTGGACCCCCTAGTGGAGCATCTTCGCCGAGTTGGAAACATTTAGGCTGGCCTGCCTACGATCCATCCTGGGTTTAACCAGGCTGGATTGTGTGAGGAGCTCACAAGTCCTTGAAAGATCTGGGCAAAGTCCATCAGTGAGCTCCTCCGGCAGGCAAGGCTGGCGTTGGCTGGGTCATGTAGCCCAGCATGCCCAGCCACCGCATGCCTAACAGCTTTTGTTCGGCCGAGATCGAGGGGGCTAAACGGGCGCGGCACGGGCTAGAGAAGAGATGGAGTGATGTGGTACAGGAGGACGTGGAGCTGAGTGGACTGTGCCGATGAACTGGTAACCAGCGGTGTCAAGATCGGCCTCATGTGGAGGAGGCTCGTGAAGGACGCTACTTGGGCAGTTGGAGGCAAGTCGCCCTCCACAACAACGGAGGGCGGAGGAGCGACGCTCACAACAACGAGCGAGCGCCGGGTGGCTAAAGCACAGCAAGTTGGCACAGTAAGGGGGCCAGGTTGGTGCATCACCAGTCCATCCTCGGTCATTCGACCCGTGGCACCTGGGTCTGCCTCGTGACCTCCTGCCAGCGGGCGTTCGACACTTCACGTGGCCTCAAGGTGCACATGGCCTGGCACAAGCGTCGTGGTGACGTCACCGCCACTTAGTGGCGAATGGCGGTTGTTGTTGTTGTTGTCTGTGTGTCTGTGTCTCTCTCAGTGTGTGTCTCTCTGTGTCTCTTCTCTGTGTCTATGTTGTGTCTCTCTCTGTGTATTGCAGTCGCAACTGTAGACTTGGTTCAACTTCAGCAGTAAATGTTCTCCCATCCGAGTCATCGAGTGAGTGGATGGGTGAGTGGATGGGTGAGTGAGTGGGTGAGTGGGTGAGTGAGTGGGTGAGTGAATGGGTGAGTGGATGGGTGAGTGGGTGGGTGAGTGGGTGGGTGAGTGAGTGGGTGGGTGAGTGGGTGAGTGGATGGGTGAGTGGGTGAGTGAGTGGGTGAGTGGGTAGAGTGGGTGGGTGATGGGGGTGTGAGTGAGTGAGTGGGTGAGTGGGTGGGTGAGTGGATGGGTGAGTGAGTGGGTGAGTGGGTGAGTGGATGGGTGAGTGGATGGGTGAGTGGATGGGCGAATGGGTGAGGGGTGGGTGAGTGGGTGGGTGAGTGGGTGAGTGGGTGGGTGAGTGGGTGGGTGGATGAGTGAGTGGGTGAGTGGATGGGAGTGGATGGGTGAGTGAGTGGGTGGGTCAGTGAGTGGGTGGGTCAGTGAGTGGGTGAGTGGGTGAGTGAGTGGGTGAGTGGATGGGTGAGTGAGTGGGTGAGTGGATGGGGTGAGTGAGTGGGTGAGTGAGTGGGTGGGTGAGTGGGTGAGTGAGTGGGTGGGTGAGTGGATGGGTGAGTGGGTGGGTGAGTGGATGGGTGAGTGGATGAGTGAGTGGGTGGGTGAGTAGGTTGGTGAGTAGGTTGGTGAGTGGGTTGGTGAGTGGGTGAGCGAGTGTGGATGTGTGAGTGAGTGAATGAGTGGGTGGGTGAGTAGGTGGGCGCAGCAGCAGCAGCCCTAGCGGGGGGCTCGGTGAGCGGTGGGACGGCAGTTGGTGGGTGAGTGGGTTGGTGAGTGGGTTGTTGAGTGGGTTGTTGAGTGGGTTGGTGAGTGGGTTGTTGAGTGGGTTGGTGAATAGGTGGGTGAGTGAGTTGGTGGGTGTGTGGGTGAGTGAGTGAATGAGTGGGTGAGTGGGTGGATGAGTGGGGTGAGGGGTGAATGGGTGAGTTCGTGAGTGGGTTGGTAAGTGGGTGAGTGGATTGGTGAATAGGTGTGTGAGTGAATGAGTGGGTGGGTGAGTGGGTGGGTGAATCGATGGGTTGGTGAGTGGGTTGGTGGGCGAGTGGGTGGGTGAGTGAATGAGTGGGTGGTTGAGTGGCTGGGTGGGTGAGGGGTGGGTGAGTTGGTGGGTGAGTGGGTTGGTGAGTGGGTGAGGGTGGGTGAGTGGGTGGGTGAGTGAATGGGTGAGTGGATGGGTGAGTGAGTGGGTGAGTGGGCGGGTGAGTGGGTGGGTGAGTGGATGGGTGAGTGGATGGGTGAGTGAGTGGGTGGGTGAGTGGGTGAGTGGATGGGTGAGTGGATGGGTGAGTGGGTGAGTGGGTGGGTGAGTGGGTGGGTGAGTGGGTGGGTGAGTGGATGGGTGAGTGGATGGGTGAGTGAGTGGGTGGGTCAGGTGGGTGGGTGAGTGAGTGGATGAGTGGATGGGTGAGTGAGTGGGTGAGTGGATGGGTGAGTGGGTGAGTGGATGGGTGAGTGAGTGGGTGAGTGGGTGGGTGAGTGGATGGGTGAGTGGGTGAGTGAGTGGGTGGATGGGTGGGTGAGTAGGTTGGTTAGGGGGTGGTCACGTGACCAATGAGATCTACACAGGACCACAGGTGGGGGCTAGCGGGTGGTCACGTGACCGGTGAGATCTTAGGGGAAGTATCTAAATTCTAGAGGCTCCAGGAGGTCTCTGGGTGGTGGTGGCCAAGGGCGTGGGGCCAGACACACGAGCCGGCAGGCAGCAGACCAGCCGCGCTCCCCGCCAGGGTGCGGGGCTCCACGCTGCTGTTGCTGCTGCTGTTGCTGCTGTTGCTGTTGCTGCTGCCATCACCAACTCGCGGTCTGAGACCTTCGTCCCAGAGAAGACCCCCCAGCCAGGGCCGTGTCCTGCAGCTGCCCCCGGTGACCGGCGCAGTCAGAGCCTGGCGGGCCGCCAGCAGCAGCAGCTGCAGCTGCAGCAGCTGCAGAGGTCACCTGGCGAAGGGGCAGCAGCCCCGCTGTGCTCACGTGGTGACGGTGTCATCGTGAACGCGTGTTGCCTCCGACACGCGCGTCCGCTACTCGGTTGAACCCGCGGCAGGTCCATCAGTCGGTTCACGATGGCCGTGTCAGAGGCAGCGACAGCCTGGGCTCAAGCCCTGGGTCTGGGTGTCGTCGTGGGCTCCATGCCGACCCCCCGATGCCGCTCCTGCTGCTGCTCCTGCTGCTGCTGCATGTTTAGAGTTTGTGTCTCTGTCCCCGTGGTCGCGTGGATTTTTTTCTGGGTCCTCCGGATTTCCCCCAAACACATTTGAGTGAGTTTATTTAGTGAGCGGGCGAGTGAGAGTTTGGCAGCTGCTATAAATGTCCACGTGGTGGTGAGGATGATGATGAAGCTAATTGGTAGAGCTCTCATTTGTCATGGCCAGGTCTGGGCCTTCTGAAAGAGCTACACAGCATCTCAATGGGGGGGGGGGGGGGCTTACCCGGTGACAAGGACACGTGGTTGAGTTTCTAGTTCAAGTCTCGTGCACAACAACATCATCAACAACATCATCATCACGCGGCCACCTGTTAAGAGGAGTTCCAGCCCAGGTAAGTGTTGAGCCTGGCACCTTTATAACCACCACCAGCACCACCACCACCAGCACCACCACCAGCACCAGCACCACCACCAGCACCAGCACCACCACCAGCACCACCAGCACCACCACCAGCAGCACCACCACCACCAGCACCACCAGCACCGCCGCCACTGCCACCACCGCCGCCACCACCACCGCCACCACCACCGCCACCACCACCAGCCACCACCAGCACCACCACCACCACACCGCCGCCAGCACCACCACCACCATCACCGCCGCCACCACCAACACCACCACCACGGCTGTGAAACACCACCACGCATTCAGACGCTGTCTCCCCGACAGACCTGGTCTTCACCTGAGGACGGCTGCTTGCGTTGTGGCCGAAACGTCGTGAGAATAATTTTATTATGTTTTATTTGTATTATTTTATTATTTCCCTTCTACGTGCCTTTACAGAAAGAACCAAGAAGATGAATCCCTGCAGTCACGAAAGCTTTAAATCGAAACATAAAAATGTATAATTTTTATTATTTTATTATTTCCCTTCTACGTGACTTTACCGAAAGAAGAACCAAGAAGATCACTGCAAGTGAGCTTCTTCTCTTTCGGTGAACTAAAGTTTACGAACTGAAGAAGCTCCCAGCATGTTCAGCGAAACGTCGTACATCGTGCCAAGCAACAGGCGATTACAAGCCGAATACGCATCGGAGCTAAGCGCTTGAACCTGCAATTGTAAGTGCCCAAAGGAGACCGCTGACTGAGTGACGAGATGCAAAGCCTGCCAGTTTCCCAAGTCTTAAGAATGTTCGCAGGAATGCACTTTATTGATAGAAGCAGCAGTTTCAGCGATGGACACAGCGATGCAATCTGACCCGGGTGCTGGTAGCACAATGACAAGCGTTTCTAAAATAATAAAAATGAAACGGTAAAGGTGCAAAGCCCTGGCAATTCTCTGCTCAGATCACTGCCGGCACTTGCGGGAAACCCCAAGGGAGCCCCTTTAGAAGGTACTTGTTCAAGCCAGACGTCTTGGCAGAGTACCCACACTTTACCCCACCACACGTGATGATCCCTGCCCATCAACACATTTCGGTGAACCCATTGATACTGCTGGGTGGGTAGAAGCGGTGGGGGGGGGGGGTAAGAGAAAGTGCCCCTCTCTTTCAAATTGCCGCACCGGGAGATCAAAGCGAACCGGCGACCTCCAGGGATCGCGACTCCAGTGCGCGGCTTGCCGTGCTCACCGCTGCGGCAAGTGTCGTCTTCAAAAGCCAAAAATCCCATTCTTTTGTTGGGATCAGTTTCTAAAATCAATTATTTTTAAAAAAAACACACTTGACCAAACCGACGGCAGCTTCTCGGATGCACGCGGAGGCGGCGGGCAAGACGCAAAACAATGGCGAGAGGACCTCTCGCGAATCCAGAAGAGGCATTCCCCAACCCCTCCCATCCCACCGCTCCCCCCAAGCATGTACCCACGGGGGGGGGGGGGGGGCACGTTTCCACGAGAATATCGCGCCACGGCGTTCGCCTCCGGAGGGGTGGGGGACGGAAAAAAAACCCCGCAAACAAGAGCCTCTATCAGCCAGAGGCAGACCACCCCCCCACCCCCTCTTAGGGGCGTTTCCCCACTTGTCTATTTGAAGGGCATCTGGATGGAGGAGCAGCTTTTGTAATGGTTGGGGAACTTAACGCGGGTTAATTATACAAGTACGTCAACGATACGGTCGGTGCCTCTCGCTACGGCACCCAAGCGACCTCGCGACTACAGACGGCGCTGCAATTGTCGACTCTTGTCAGACCTGCCCTCGGTGCTGCGTGCGGTCAGCTCGTTGCTTCATCCTCCACATGGCCGCTCCTCTCATCCGGCTGGCGAATGGTTTGCCTCTGGGTTGGATCATCGAAGTTGAGGCTCTCATGTCTTCGGGGGTGGGAAGGAAAGAAACAGAAAACATTGAGGTTAAATCAACAAATCACGCGCACCTGTGTACGTATGCGTTTGCGTGCGTGCGTGAGGAGCGGTAGTGTAGCGGTTAGCGCGCTGCGCTACAAACCTGGCGACACGGGTTCGATTCCCGCTCACGGCGAACACCAGTGACGATTATACGAACCGGTCCTGGGCCTACCATAGGTCGACTCAGCCTCAAATGAGTACCTGCTGCGGAGTGCAAACATCGCCACTGGGGAGACAAAGGCGGCTGGGCGTGGTGCTGGCCACCCACCACCTCGTGTGCCGTGCCGGCCTTCATAGGTGCTCGCGAATGACACTTGCTCAAAGAGTCTGTTAGAGCTACACGGGGGATCGTTGTCGTAGTGTAGTGTGCATCTGCAAGTCATCTCGACCAGTCAACCCACGGCACCTGGGTCTGTCCCGCGACCTCCTGCTTGCGAGCCTTCCAACACTTCACGTGGCCTCAAGGTGCACCGCGCACTGGCACAAGCGACGTGGGGATGTCACCGCCACTTAGTGGGAATGTAGTCAGACGGGTCACTGGTTCGGTGCGTGCAGCGGACACAACCACGGTGCCAGCATCTTGCATCCGCCCCCCGCGCGCGACGCTGTCCACTCGGCAGCATCAGCAGCAGACAAGCCACAGTCGCGTTTGGCAGGTCGCGGGCGGTGGGGTCAAGTGTGGGTGCTCCCTCCTGTCCCAAGACATCTGGCGAGCGTGCAAGAGGAGGCCACAACACCCCCTCCAGAGTGACTGTCTCGGGCTCCTTGCAGTGGCGGCCCTTCCACCAGCAGTGGTGTCAGCGAGCAGTTGCAGGGCTGCGCCTTTATTTAATTATCGTGCGCGCAGTGACTCGGCACGCCGATGAGAGCACCGCAAGCCAGGCGACGCGCGTGTCGATTAGTTTAGTTTGCGTTTCTGACAACGGGCCCCAGAAGATGAGATGACAGAACTATTTGTGAAATCGCTCCATTGAGCGCCTTCATGCACACTGGGATCGCACAGGTCGTTCATTTTCTGTGCAAAGTTCCGCGTGTCAAACTGAGAACATCCCTGATCAGGGCTGGAATAAGCCCTAAGTAGAAACAAACTAACAAACGAATTTAATGTAACGGTGTTTTATGCAGTCAATATGGACTGAGCCGAGAGCATGCATTTGTATGCAAGTGCTTAAAGAAAAAGTGTTAACCTCGTTTCGTGTTTAACCGTGTGACATTTCAAGAGGGCAGAATAATAATAAAATAATAAAAATACAACGTAACAAAATGAAATTCTCACGACGTTTCGACCACAACACAAGCAGCAGCGTCCGCAGGTGAAGAACAGACGCTGTCCCCGACAGCCCTGTTCTTCACCTGAAGACGGCTGCTTGCGTTGTGGCCGAAACGTCGTGAAAATTGTATTTTATTATGTTTAATTTTTATTATTTTACTATTTCCCTTCTACGTGACTTTACCGAAAGAACCAAGGATATGAATCCCTGCAGTCACGAAAGCATCAAATCGAAATTTAAGCCAGAATAAGTTCCATTTGCAAGCGTGACCTGGGACATTCATTTGTTGTGTGTGTTGAGTCCCAACCGAGTCGTTTGCCGTTGCAATTGTCGACTTTGGCAAACTTGGACCCTGACGCCAGCACACACAATGGCCTACTCTTGCGAATGACGTCAAGAGATATTGTCACGGTTATTACACTCGCAGTGATAAATCAGGAACATTCAGTCAGTGCATCTGCTCTGCTAATGAACCAACGGGTCAGCGACACGGACAAGGACAATCAATGGGTTCATTCAGGAGCGGGTGAAACCGTGAAACGGATCTAGGATGTCGGCGGCGTTGACTCGGCACTCCGATTCCCAAGGACACCTCGCCATGTGGCACGAAGCCTTCTTGGCCCAAGCATCCAGTAATTTAGCTCGACCTCGAGTTGATCATATAAAATATCTTCTTGGTTCTTTTGGTAAAGTCATCACGTAGAATGAAATAATAAAATAATAAAAATAAAACATTATTCTCACGACGTTTCGGCCACAACGCAAACAGCCGTCC
>NW_026891467.1:0-19879 GCF_015708825.2 Lethenteron reissneri
CCCTCCCCCCGCCCCCACGGTTCCCCCACCCCTCCCCCCACCCCCACCCCCCTCCCCCCACCCCCACCCCCCACGGTTCCTCCACCCCACCCCCATCCCCCCACCCCCACCCCACCCCCCCACCCCTCCCCCCACCCCACGCCCCCACGGTTCCTCCACCCCACCCCCCCCTCACCCCACCCCACCCCCCACCCCTCCCACCCCACCCCCACCACCCACGGTTCCTCCACCCCTCCCCCCACCCCCCTCCCCCCCACCCCCACTCCACCCCCACCCCTCCCCCCACTCCTCCCCCCACCCCCCCACGGTTCCCCCACTCATTTTTCACCGACGTGACTTTACCGAAAGAACTAAGAGTAATGAATCCTTGCAGTCACGAAAGCTTCAAATCTGGAACGTATCATCGACAGCGGTTACATCGCACGCCTCGCCAAAGAGAAGCAGTTCCAGCCATCGCATTCGGGGCGAGCTAATGAAACGTTTGACCAAATTTCACGGGGAAATTTTAAGTTGATAATTTTGTATGGGCCCGCAAATGGATGTTATATAAATATCCAAATAGCCCTTGGCAGAAAAAAGGTTCCCCACCCATGCAGTTTAGGGGGTGCTAAAGGCAATGACGAAATAGGCAAAACGTTTACGCACTTGGAATAAGCCTTGCGGCCAATTCAAATTTCAAATTTACATGCCGACGTGATGTCACTGTAGGAGCTGGTGGTGGCAGACGCTGTCTCCCCGACAGACCTGTTCTTCACCTGATGACCTGTTCTTCACCTGAGGACCTGTTCTTCAACCAGAGGACCTGTTTCTTCACCTGAGGACCTGTTCTTCACCTGAGGACTGTTCTTCAACTGAGGACCTGTTCTTCACCTGAGGACCTGTTCTTCAACTGAGGACCTGTTTCTTCACCTGAGACCTGTTCTTCACCTGAGAACGCTGTTCTTCACCTGAGGACCTGTTCTTCACCTGAGGACCTGTTCTTCACCTGAGGACCTGTTCGTCACCTGAGGACCTGTTCTTCACCTGAGGAACCTGTTCTTCACCTGAGGACCTGTTCTTCACCTGAGACCTGTTCTTCCCTGATGACCTGTTCTTCACCTGAGGACCTGTTCTTCACCTGAGGACCTGTTCTTCACCTGAGGACCTGTTTCTTCACCTGAGGACCTGTTCTTACCTGAGGACCTGTTCTTCACCTGAGGACCTGTTCTTCACCTGAGGACCTGTTCTTCACCTGAGGACCCTGTTCTTCACCTGAGGACCTGTTCTTCACCTGAGGACCTGTCTTCACCTGATGACCTGTTCTTCACCTGAGGACCTGTTCTTCACCTGAGGACCTGTTCTTCACCTGAGGACCTGTTCTTCACCTGAGGACCTGTTCTTCACCAGAGGACCTGTTCTTCACCTGAGGACCTGTTCTTCACCTGAGGACCTGTTCTTCACCAGAGGACCTGTTCTTCACCTGAGGACCTGTTCTTCACCTGAGGACCTGTTCTTCACCTGAGGACCTGTTCTTCACCTGAGGACCTGTTCTTCACCTGAGGACCTGTTCTTCACCTGAGGACGGCTGCTTGCGTTGTGGCCGAAACGTCGTGAGAATTGTATTTTATTATGTTTTATTTTTATTATTTTTTATTTCCCTTCTACTTGACTTTACCGAAAGAACCAAGAAGATGGCTAGGAGATGTTGACTACGTCGCCTGGTACGCAGGAGGTCGTGGGTTCGATCCCGACCCTAATGATGCCTGCTGTATATTTGGAGTCGTGAGAATTATCTAATATGTTTTATTTCTATTATTTTATTATTTCCCTTCTACGTGACTTTACCGAAAGAACCAAGAAGATAGATTCTTTATTTTACCCAATAAAAAGTTAAGGCCTCCCCACTCCACGCTGAGTAGCTCTGGAGCAATCGCTCGCTCTCTCTTTGTCAGAAGCGATCTCTGGCTGTCACTGATGATGGTTGCTCAGCGAAGTTGTGACTCATCGTCGTTATTCTCGCGTGGGGAATTCACAGCCGCAGGCAAATACTCGAAAGTCGTGGCGATGTTGAATGTTAAAGTGGAGGGGGTGGGGGTGGAGACACCACACAGAGAGAGAGAGACGCAGACTCCAAATATACAGCAGGCGTCATCAGGGTCGGGATCGAACCCACGATCGCCTGTGTACCAGGCGAGGTAGTCAACATATCCTAGCCACCGTGATGATGAAAGATAGACGCAGCCTCCAAATATACAGCAGGCGTCGTCAGGGTCGGGATCGAACCCACGATCGCCTGTGTACCAGGCGAGGTAGTCAACATCTCCTAGCCACCGTGATGATGAAAGATAGACGCAGACTCCAAATATACAGCAGGCGTCGTCAGGGTCGGGATCGAACCCACGATCGCCTGTGTACCAGGCGAGGTAGTCAACATCTCCTAGCCACCGTGATGATGAGAGAGAGACGCAGACTCCAAATATACAGCAGGCGTCGTCAGGGCCGGGATCGAACCCACGACCTCCTGCGTACCAGGCGAGGTAGTTAACATCTCGTAGCCACCGTGATGATGATAGAGAGAGAGACGCAGACTCCAGATATACAGCAGCAGCAGGCTTCGTCAGGGTCAGGATCGAACCCACGACCTCCTGCGTACCAGGCGAGGTAGTTAACATCTCGTAGCCACCGTGATCATGATGATGATGAGAGAGAGAGACGCACAGCCTCCAAATATTCAGCAGGTGTCATCAGAGCCGGGTTAGCACCTCCGGCCCTCCCATGTACCAGGCGAGGTTGTCAACATCTCATAGCCACCGTGATGATGATAGAGAAATAGAGAGAGACACAGACTCCAAATATACAGCACCCATCATCAAGGCCGGGATCGAACCCACGACCTCCTGTAGACCAGGCGAGGTCGTCAACATCTCCTAGCCACCGTGATGATGATGATAGAGAGATAGAGAGAGACACAGACTCTAAATATACAACAGCCATCATCAGGGCCGGGATCGAACCCACGACCTCCTGTAGACCAGGCGAGGTCGTCAACATATCCTAGTCACCGTGATGATGATGATGAGAGATAGAGAGAGACACAGACTCCAAATATACAGCACCCATCATCAGGGCCGGGATCGAACCCACGACCTCCTGTAGACCAGGCGAGGTCGTCAACATCTCCTAGTCACCGTGATGATGATGATAGAGAGATAGAGAGAGACACAGACTCCAAATATACAGCAGCCGCCATCAGGGTCGGGATCGAACCCACGACCTCCTGCGTACCAGGCGAGGTCGTCAACATCTCCTAGTCACCGTGATGATGATGATAGAGAGATAGAGAGAGACACAGACTCCAAATATACAGCAGCCGTCATCAGGGTCGGGATCGAACCCACGACCTCCTGCGTACCAGGCGAGGTAGTCAACACATCGTAGCCACCGTGATGATGATGAGAGAGACACGCAAACTTCAAATAGGCGTCGTCAGGGTCGGGATCGAACCCACGACCTCCTGCGTACCAGGCGAGGTAGTTAACATCTCGTAGCCACCGTGATCATGATGATGATGAGAGAGAAAGACGCACAGCCTCCAAATATTCAGCAGGTGTCGTCAGAGCCGGGTTAGCACCTCCGGCCCTCCCATGTATCAGGCGAGGTAGTCAACATCTCATAGCCACCGTGATGATGATGATAGAGAGATAGATAGAGACACAGACTCCAAATATACAGCAGCCATCATCAGGGTCAGGATCGAACCCACGACCTCCTGTACACCAGGCGAGGTCGTCAACATCTCCTAGTCACCGTGATGATGATGATAGAGAGATAGAGAGAGACACAGACTCCAAATATACAGCAGCCATCATCAGGGTCGGGATCGAACCCACGACCTCCTGCGCACCAGGTGAGGTCGTCACCACGTGACCACCTCGTCAACACGTGGCCACCGCGTCACACCTGCTTACAAGCCCCGCCTCATTGCGTGCCTCACCTCTCACACGTGACGCGTCGCTTGCAGAAGCCGCCCCAAGCGATAAATGTGACCCAGTGAGATTCCTACCCGTATCGTTCTCCAGATGTGTTAGTGTACGTGTGTGTGTTTGTGTGTCTATCTATATATACGGGACGAAGCGAGGGCCCCATCCAAACAGAGGACTTCCTGCGGCTGGTTTCTACGCTTCGTAAAGGTGGCGGATAGTCAGTCTTAACCCACGTTCTTATCACTGACCACGATCTGTAGGACTTTTCTCTCTGTGTCTCTCTTTGTCTGTCTCAGTGTGTCTCTCTCTGTGTCTGTGTCTCACTCTGTGCGTCTCTCTGTGTGTGTCTCTCTGTGTCTCTCTTTCTGTCTGTATCTCTCTCTCTCTGTGTCTCTCTTTATCTGTGTCTGTATCTGTGTGTCTCTCTCTCTGTGTCTCTGTGTCTCTGTTTCTCTGTCTCAGTGTGTCTCTCTCTGTGTCTGTGTCTCACTCTGTGCGTCTCTCTGTGTGTGTGTGTCTCTCTGTCTCTCTTTCTCTGTCTGTATCTCTCTCTGTGTCTCTCTTTCTCTGTGTCTGTCTCTGTGTGTCTCTCTCTCTGTGTCTCTCTGTCTATCTTTGTCTGTCTCAGTGTCGCTCTCTCTGTGTGTGTCTCTCTCTGTGCGTCTCTCTCTGTATCTGTGTCTCTCTGTGTCTCTCTTTCTCTGTCTCTGTGTGTCTCTCTCTGTGTCTCTCTTTCTCTGTGTCTGTCTCTGTGTCTCTTCCCTGTGTGTCTCTCTATGTATTGTGTCTCTCTGTCTCTCTTTCTCTGTCTGTATCTCTCTCTCTCTGTGTCTCTCTTTCTCTGTCTGTATCTCTCTCTCTGTGTCTCTCTCTGTGCGTCTCTTTCTGTATCTGTGTCTCTCTGTGTCTCTCTTTCTCTGTCTGTATCTCTCTGTGTCTCTCTTTCTCTGTCTCAGTGTCTCTCTCTCTGTGTGTGTCTCTCTCTCTCTCTGTCTCACTGTGTCCTCTGTGTCTCTGTCTCGCTCGCTCTGCGTCTCTGTCTCTCTGTGTGTGTCTCTCTCTCCGCCTCTCTGTATGTGTCTCTCTTCTCTGTCTCTCTCTGCCTCTATTTGTCTCTGTGGTCTCTCTGGCCACGCGTCAGTGCCGTGTCCTGTCTCACAGCGGTCGAGCAAGCCGCGTAGCCCGAGCTCTTCCTCGTGATAATATCACTTGCTTAAGTCTGCCGGCAATGTTAGGCTGTGGCCAAATATTAAGTTCCACGCCTGGTATGCAGGATGCTCGTGGGTTCGAACCCGACCCTGGCGCCTGCTGTATATGTGGAGTCTGCGTGTCTCTCTATCATCATCATCACGGTGGCTAGGATATGTTAACTACCTCGCCTGGTGTACAGGAGGTCGTGGGTTCGATCCCGACCCTGGCGCCTGCTGCTGTATATTTGGAGTCTGCGTATCTCTCTGTCATCATCATCACCTTGGCTAGGATATGTTGACTACCTCGTGGTGTACAGGAGGTCGTGGGTTCGATCCCGACCATGACGCCTGCTGCTGCTGCTGCTGTAGATTTGGAGTTTGCGTGTCTCTCTCTTCGTGCTCGCGTGGATTTTTTTTCCGGGTCTTCCGCGGACGTGTCCCCTCCACGTTTAGAATCGACATCACCACCATCACCACCATCACCACCATCACCACCATCATCACCACCACCACCACCATCACCACCACTATCACCACCACCATCACCATCATCACCATCATCACCACCACCATCACCACCATCACCACCACCACCATCACCACCACCACCATCACCACCACCATCACCACACCACCATCACCACACCATCACCATCACCACCATCACCACGGACGCGTTCAGCGCGTTTTGGCTTCTGCTGTAAATCCCCACGTGATGATGGTGGTGGTGGTGGTGATGGTGGTGATGGTGGTGGTGAGGATGATGTTGGTGGTGATGGTGGTCGTGATGGTGATGATGGTGGTGATGATGATGATGGTGGTGATGGTGGTGATGATGGTGGTGGTGATGATGATGGTGATGATGGTGATGATGGTGGTGATGGTGATGATGATGGTGATGATGATGGCGATGATGATGGTGATGAGCCGCGATCATTTGTGATCGCCCAGGTCGCTTCTGAAAGAGAGCTACTCAGTAGGGTCTTACCGGATTTTATTTTTTAAATAAAATACATAGTATAGTGTAGTCTATGGCCAATGTTAATCTACGGGCTGTGATTGCCACTGTAATGCGAGTCTGTGGGCAATGTTAATCCATGGGTTATGATATTGGCTGTGTAACGGGAGTGCGCTAGCAGTGGATCAATAACCGGTTCGAATCCAGAACGGTTAGAATATCACGTCAATACGAGCTTGATTTTGCGAATGTGCCAGCCACCGCATGCAAAGCTGCTTCTGTTTGGCCGGAGAGATGGGTGGGTCGGGGGGGTGGGGGCTGAACGGGCGCGGCACAGATTGAGAAGAGATTTGTTACTTAGATGCGGTACAGGAGGATGTGGAGCTGAGTGGACCTGAAGGTGACCCGGTACCAGCGGTGTCGAGATCGTCCTCTGTGGAGGAAGCTCGTGAAGGACGCTGCTGATGCTGCTACTGGGCAGTTGCAGGCAGTCGCGCTTCGAGTAACAGCGGAGGGCGGAGGAGCGACGCTCACAGCAACGAGCGGATTGGCAGACGGATGAAACTAATTTCCGTAGAACTGCTTTTTCTGTTTGCTTTGGCACGGTTGGCCACGTACGGTGCAAACGAAGTTCAATAGAAACATCCCTGTCCATAGACTCAACACTGCCCATAGACTCAACTACTGCCCATAGACTCAACATTGCACCATAGACTCAACTACTGACCATAGACTCAACACTGCACCATAGACTCAACACTGCCCATAGACTCAACACTGCCCATAGACTCAACACTGCCCATAGACTCAACACTGCCCATAGACTCAACACTGCCCATAGACTCAACACTGCCCATAGACTCAACACTGCACCATAGACTCAACACTGCCCATAGACTCAACACTGCACCATAGACTCAACACTGCCCATAGACTCAACACTGCCATAGACTCAACACTGCACCATAGACTCAACACTGCCCATAGACTCAACACTGCCATAGACTCAACACTGCACCATAGACTCAACACTGCCCATAGACTCAACACTGCCCATAGACTCAACACTGCACCATAGACTCAACACTGCCCATAGACTCAACACTGCACCATAGA
Organism: Lethenteron reissneri; assembly: GCF_015708825.2. Lineage (NCBI taxonomy): Eukaryota > Metazoa > Chordata > Hyperoartia > Petromyzontiformes > Petromyzontidae > Lethenteron > Lethenteron reissneri. The sequence goes on from NW_026891467.1 coordinate 7,227, forward strand.
CTCAACACTGCCATAGACTCAACACTGCCCATAGACTCAACACTGCCCATAGACTCAACACTGCCCATAGACTCAACACTGCCCATAGACTCAACACTGCCCATAGACTCAACACTGCACCATAGACTCAACACTGCCCATAGACTCAACACTGCACCATAGACTCAACACTGCACCATAGACTCAACACTGCCCATAGACTCAACACTGCCCATAGACTCAACACTGCACCATAGACTCAACACTGCCCATAGACTCAACACTGCCATAGACTCAACACTGCCCATAGACTCAACACTGCACCATAGACTCAACACTGCCCATAGACTCAACACTGCACCATAGACTCAACACTGCCCATAGACTCAACACTGCACCATAGACTCAACACTGCCCATAGACTCAACACTGCCCATAGACTCAACACTGCACCATAGACTCAACACTGCCCATAGACTCAACACTGCCATAGACTCAACACTGCACCATAGACTCAACACTGCCCATAGACTCAACACTGCCCATAGACTCAACACTGCACCATAGACTCAACACTGCCCATAGACTCAACACTGCCCATAGACTCAACACTGCACCATAGACTCAACACTGCCCATAGACTCAACACTGCACCATAGACTCAACACTGCCCATAGACTCAACACTGCACCATAGACTCAACACTGCCCATAGACTCAACACTGCACCATAGACTCAACACTGCCCATAGACTCAACACTGCCATAGACTCAACACTGCACCATAGACTCAACACTGCCCATAGACTCAACACTGCCCATAGACTCAACACTGCACCATAGACTCAACACTGCCCATAGACTCAACACTGCACCATAGACTCAACACTGCCCATAGACTCAACACTGCACCATAGACTCAACACTGCCCATAGACTCAACACTGCCCATAGACTCAACACTGCACCATAGACTCAACACTGCCCATAGACTCAACACTGCCATAGACTCAACACTGCCCATAGACTCAACACTGCCCATAGACTCAACACTGCACCATAGACTCAACACTGCCCATAGACTCAACACTGCCACCCATAGACTCAACACTGCACCATAGACTCAACACTGCCCATAGACTCAACACTGCCATAGACTCAACACTGCACCATAGACTCAACACTGCCATAGACTCAACACTGCCCATAGACTCAACACTGCACCATAGACTCAACACTGCCCATAGACTCAACACTGCCATAGACTCAACACTGCACCATAGACTCAACACTGCCCATAGACTCAACACTGCACCATAGACTCAACACTGCACCATAGACTCAACACTGCCCATAGACTCAACACTGCCATAGACTCAACACTGCACCATAGACTCACAATAGACTCAACACTGCCATAGACTCAACACTGCCCATAGACTCAACACTGCCCATAGACTCAACACTGCACCATAGACTCAACACTGCCCATAGACTCAACACTGCCATAGACTCAACATGCACCATAGACTCAACACTGCCCATAGACTCAACACTGCCCACAGACTCAACACTGCCCATAGACTCAACACTGCACCATAGACTCAACACTGCCCATAGACTCAACACTGCCCATAGACTCAACACTGCCCATAGACTCAACACTGCCCATAGACTCAACACTGCCCATAGACTCAACACTGCCCATAGACTCAACACTGCACCATAGACTCAACACTGCCCATAGACTCAACACTGCCCATAACTCAACACTGCCCATAGACTCAACACTGCCATAGACTCAACACTGCCCATAGACTCAACACTGCACCATAGACTCAACACTGCCCATAGACTCACACTGTCCATAGACTCAACACTGCCCATAGACTCAACACTGCCATAGACTCAACACTGTCCATAGACTCACACTGCACCACAGACTCAACACTGCACCATAGATTCAACACTGCCCATAGACTCAACACTGCACCACAGACCAAATGGTACAGATACAATGGGAGGCTGATCGATGCCCGGGTGCGGTCAAGAGATGGCTTACTATTGCTCAACCACGTGATGTATGCCGATGATCTGGTGATTGCTGCTCACTCAGAGGAGGAGTTGGAGGCGCTGCTGCTGAACCTGGAGCTTGCCACCAAGAGGTGGGGGCTGACCAAAACTAAGCACCTGCTGGGTATTTTGTACCATCTGACACTCCACCCCCACAATTCCCAATTGGTGATAGGGCAGTTGTGGAGAAAGTGGCGAGTTCCCATTCCCTGGGCGGTGTGCTCATGACCGGCTCCGGTTGAACAGCAGAGGTCTCACTCCGAATCAGTCGAGCGGCATTATATTTTCATCGGTTGCGTAACGCTGTGTGGAAGCTACCTGGTCTGTCGCTCAACACGAAGCTTCAGGTCTTCTCGGCCACGGTCATTCCCTCCCTTCTCTACACTTGCGAAAACGTGGACCCCCTTAATGGCACTCTTCGCCGGTTAGAAACATTTAGGCTGGCCTGCCTACGATCCATCCTGGGTTTAACTAGGCTGGATTGTGTGAGAAGCTCACAATCCTTGAAAGATGTGGACAAGTCCCATTGGTGAGCTCCTCCAGCAGGCAAGGCTGCATTGGCTGGGTCATGTAGCCCGCATGCCCAGCCACCGCATGCCTAAATAGCTTTTGTTCGGCGGAGGATCAACGCTCACAACAACGAGCAGAGCGCCGAATGGCTAAAGCGCACAGCAAGTTGGCACAGTAGGGGACACGGGTTGTGCATCAGCCAGTCGTCTCAGTCAGTCGACCCGTAGCTACCTGCTGGGTCTGCACCGTGACCTCCTACCAGCGGGCGTTCGACACTTCACGTGGCCTCAAGGTGCACAGCCTGGCACAAGCGTCGTGGTGACCGTCACCGCTACTTAGTGGCGAATGGCGGTTGTTGTTGTTGTTGTGTGTGTCCAGTTGTGTGTACAGGTGTGTGGGGGAGTGGTGGTTGCAGCGGTTAGCCGCTACACTGCGCTAACAACCTGGCGACCGGGTTCGATTCCCGCTCACGGCCCAACACCACCAGTGACGATTGTCTGAACCCGTCCTGGGCCTCCCCTAGGTCTCGACTCAGCCTCAAATGAGTACCTGGTGCGGTGTGTAGTAAACATCGCCACTGGGGAGACAAAGGCGGTCGGGCGTGTGTTGGCCACCACACCCCCTCGTGTGTGCCGTTCCAGCCTTCATAGGTGCTCGCGAAAAGCACTTGCCCCTACAGTCTGTTAAGGCTACACGGGGGATCTTTGTTTGTGTGTGTACAGGTGTGTACAGGTGTGTGTAGGTGTGTGTGTAGGTTTGTGTGTACAGGAATGTGTAGGTGTGTGTGTAGGTGTGTGTGTACAGGTGTGTGTAGGTGTGTGTGTGTGTGTACAGGTGTGTGTAGGTGTGTGTGTGTATCGTTGCGTGTGTACAGGTGAGAGTGTGTACAGGTGGTTGTTGGCCTGGCACAAGCCTCGTGGTGACGTCACCGCTACTTAGTGGCGAATGGCGGTTGATGTTGTTGTGTGTATAGTTGTGTGTACATGTTTGTGTGTGTGTAGGTGTGTGTGTAGGTGTGTGTGTGCATGTGTGTGCGTGCCGCTCGCTAACTTCACTTGCCCCTACAGTCTGTTAGAGGCTACACGGGGGATCTTTGTTTGTGTGTGTACAGGTGTGTACAGGTGTGTGTAGGTGTGTGTGTAGGTTTGTGTGTACAGGAATGTGTAGGTGTGTGTGTAGGTGTGTGTGTACAGGTGTGTGTAGGTGTGTGTGTGTGTGTGTACAGGTGTGTGTAGGTGTGTGTGTGTATCGTTGCGTGTGTACAGGTGAGAGTGTGTACAGGTGGTTGTTGGCCTGGCACAAGCCTCGTGGTGACGTCACCGCTACTTAGTGGCGAATGGCGGTTGTTGTTGTTGTGTGTATAGTTGTGTGTACATGTTTGTGTGTGTGTAGGTGTGTGTAGGTGTTGTGTGTGTGCACCTGTATGTGTGTCAACTTGTTTCACACCGATTATAGCCAACCGCGCTTATCGGAAATGCGGGATGGGTGGGGAAGACAAACACACTTAAATACAACAGCAAGCGGTTCTAAAGAAATTCGTTTTCAGTTTAGTATAGTGGGGGTAGTGTAAAGTGTATTGCGTATGTGTGTTGAACTTTTCGATTTAAAGCTTTAGTGACTGCAGGGATTCATCTTCTTGGTTCTTTCGGTAAAGTCACGTAGAATGGAAATAATAAACAAGTATAACCCGTAAAAAACAAAGTTTTTCACTCTAAATCCTTTATATGCGTGGCGGCTAGAGTCCTCTCGTCCTCTGGCTTGAGATGGCTGCCACCTATGGGTCAGATGATTGTCTGCCAGTATTAAGCAATTGGTAATTAAATATTTAATTTGTTTTCCCTAAACAGTGTAAAATTTAGGAAAAAAATTTTCACGAACATTAAGTGTCTCGCCACAACGAGTCTGTGTGCAAAATGTCAGCTCGATTGGATCACGGGAAGTGGGTTAAAAAACGACCGAAAGGTTTGCACGGTCGTAAGCAAGCAAGCAAGCGAACTTAATATAAAGGATTTAAAAAGAAAAATAAAACATAATAGAAACAATTCTCACGACGTTTCGGCCACAACGCAAGCAGCCGTCCTCAGGTGGAGAGCAGGTCTGTCGAGGTAGACAGAGTCTGAATGAACTGAGGACGGCTGCTTGCGTTGTGGCCGAAACGTCGTGAGAATTATTCTATTACGTTTAATTTTTATTATTTTATTATTTCCATTCTACGTGACTTTACCGAAAGAACCAAGAAGATGTGAAGTTATTTCGCACTGTTCGCAGCAAACAGGTCCAAAGAAATTCGTTTTCAATGTAGTATAGTGGTGTAGTGTATAGTGTAGTGTAAAGAAGCGTAGTACGTATGTGTGTTTCACTTATTTCGCACCATACGTAGCCAAACGTGCTTATCAGATGTGGGGGGGGGGGGTGGGGGGACGATAATAACAAAGAATACAGAGCAGTCCCACATACCGGTAAACGCGTTTGACAATCTGCGAGGATGACGATGTAAAAGTGCAGTTCGCATGACCATGGTTTGTCACCTGGACGAGACACAGGCCACGTGGGCTGGGGTTCCACCCCCCTCGGCCCTACACCCCTCCCCTACCCCCATACCCCCCTCCCACTACCCCCCTCCCCCCCTACCCCACTCCAACCCACTCCCCTCCTCCCCTACCCCCCTCCCCTACCCCCCTAACCCTACCACCCCCTCCCCTACCCCCCCTCACCTACCCCCCTTTCCCCCCCTCCCCTACCCCCCCTCCCCTACCCCCCCCTCACCTACCCCCCTCCCCTACCCCCCTCCCCTACCCCCCCTCCCCTACCCCCCTCCCCCCTCCCCTACCCCCTCCCCCCCTCCCTACCCCCCTCCCCCCTCCCTTCCCCCCTCCCCCCCTTTCCTCCCAACTACCTCGCCTGGGTATACAGGAGGGTCGTGGGTTCAATCCCGACCTGACGCCTGGTGTTTATTTGGTGTTTGCGTGTCTCTCTCTCTCTCATCATCATCATGGTGGCTATGAGATGTTAACTACATCGCACTGGTACACAGGAGGCTCGTGGGGTCGAACCCGACCCTGACGGGGCCCGCCTTATATACCGAACATCTGTGGGAACAAAGCTTCATAATCTCATCGGATCCCTCCTCCTCCTCCTGCAGTCGAAATAAACATTCCGATCCTGCTCCCGATTTTTGTCCAGGACCACCTCTCTGCGCGATGGACGGAAAGTTCAAGCCGGAAGACTTCCCACATTTCCCGCCTCCCTACAGCGTGCCGGACGAGCCGGGGCACGCCCAATACCCAACTCAGCCACCGCCTGCCTACCAACTGGAACTGCCACCTCCACCAACCTACCAGGCCCAGCCGCCGCCGCCCGCGTACCAGACCCAGCAGCAGCAGCAGCCGCTGCCGCCCCCGTTCGGCTACCCGTACCCACGGGGCGGGCACTGCGGCGGCGCCGCTCCGGGCTACGTGACGGAGATCGGGCCCTGGCGAAGCCTACCGGGCACAGCACGTGATAGTGCTGGAGCACGGGCCCGGGTTTGGGCAGCGTCGGCAGGGACCACAGGACTACCTCAGCTGGTCGCTGATCACACTCCTCTGTCTGTTCTGGCCGCTCGGCATCCCGGCGCTGTTCTACTCCTTCAGGGTGAGTGGGACAGGGAAGGATTTCTTCTTGTTCTTCTACTACTTTTTATTCTTCGTCTTATTCCATCTTCTTTCTTAATCCGTCTTCTTACTTCGTTATCCTCCTCCTCCTCCTTTTTCTTGATCTCCCTTCGTCCCTCATCTTCTTATTCTTTCGCAGAGGTCGCAAACGGGTTTTGATTCCTTACCCGTACCCGTACCCGGCCGCCACCAGGGTCGCAAATGGGTACCCGTACCCGGCGGGTACGGGTACTCGTTCCCTACCCGTACCCGTACCCTACCCGAAATGAGTGACAAACGGTTACTCACCAGTGACTCTTGGCCTACCCGTACCCGTACCCGGCCGTACCAGGGTCGCAAATGGGTACCCGTACCCGGCTGTACCCATACCCTACCCGATACCACATACCCTACCCGTACCCGGCCGGGTACGGGTAGGGTACGGGTATCGGGTACCCGATTGCGACCTCTGGGATGAAGCCATGTTGCAGGCGCGGGTGGGTTGATTCTAGGAACTTGAATTGTGAGAAGAGACAAGACGTGGGAAATGAGTGACAAACGGTGACTCACCAGTGACTCACGGCCTACCCGTAACCGGCCGCACCAGGGTCGCAAACGGATACCCGTACCCTACCCGATACCCGGCTACCCGTACCCGGCCGGGTACGGGTAGCCGGGTATCGGGTAGGGTACGGGTATTGGGTACCGATCGCGACCTCTGTTCTTTCGTAAGGTTAACGTAAATTAACTCTAAAAGTATAAACATTTTTGTTATGGCGAAGAGGTTCGGTCCGTATGTACCAATATTAATAATAATAAACCAAGGTTTGTGGGGGTGGGGGGTAGCACGGTGGTTAGAGCGGCACTGCGCTACGAACACGGCGACCAGAGTTCAATTCCCGCTCACGGCCAACACCAGTGACGGTATCTGAACCATTTTTTTCATTGTACCAGGCCCCCACCACTGAGGGGCCGTCCATAAATGACGTCACGCACCTGGGGGGGAGGGGAGGGGGGTCAGACATTTGTGACGATAGGGGGGGGGGGGGTTTGAGATATGTGACGTCACATCAAAATGCTTTAAATAAATCTGTCTGCTAATATGTCTGTCTATAGTTTTCTGGTTAGATTTTATGTCGCTATTTCATTATACCTGATGATGATTGCTTGTGTTGCAATCGAAATGTCGTATGCTATTATTTAATTTAATTTATTATTTTATCTTTAGATGTGACTTAACCGAAAGAACCAAATAATAATTTACTGCAGTCACGAAAGTTCTAAAATTAAGAATGTAGACAACACGTTCTACTTAATTAAATATACTTTTTGATAAATGTTTTCTCCTACAACAGCAGAGTGCAGCGACACATTAAATACGCACTACAATGACATTAGTTTAAAGCGATTTGAAGCATGTTTATATTTTTTGGGGGGGGGGGGGGCAGAGCTTTGTGACGTCATATTTGGGGGGGGGGGGGTCTGACTTTTTGTGACGCCGTGTGACGAAGGAGGGGGGGGGTCAAAAAATCGTCCAAAATCGCGTGACGTCATTTATGGACGGCCCCTGAGCTGCTGTGTAACTCACAAATGGTGGCTCAACCAAGTGACTAATCATCATCATCATCATCGTCACGTGGACATTTATTGCAGCAGCCAAATACTCTAAACGCGTGACGCTGATTCTAAAAGTGGAGGGGAAAACGGGAGGACCCCTAGAAAAATCGACGCGACCATGGGGAGAGAGACACGCAAACTACAAATATACAGCAGCCATCATCAGGGTCAGGATCGAACCCACGACCTCCTGCATACCAGGCGAGGTAGTTAACATCTATCCACCCTGATGATGATGAGAGAGAGACACGCAGACTCCAAATATACAGCAGGCATCGTCAGGGTCTGGATCGAAGCCACGACCTCCTCCATACCAGGCGAGGTAGTTCCTCTGTGATGCTGATGATGAGAGAGAGGACACCACAAACTCCAAATATACAGCAGCCATCATCAGGGTCCGTATCAAGCCCACGACCTCCTCCCATACCAGGCGAGGTAGTTAACATCTCCTAGCTATCCCATGGGTGCCCTCACCTTTTCGAAATAAAAAAGGAGGATATAAAAACAACAAGATCTACCGTGCAAGTGACGTTTCTCCTTCCCCCCCCCCCTCCCCGTGCCCCCCGTGGCAGGTGCGCGACGCGCTGGCGACTGGGGACCTCGAGCGAGCCTCCAAGTACTCCGCCCACGTGCCGCAACTGAACATCGCCGGCATGGTGCTGGGGATCATGAGCCTCGCCCTCATCATCATCGTCGTCCCGATCGTCTTCCTTTCCAACTCGTACACTGGCCACTACTCCTTCTACCCCTAGGTGAGCAGCGTAGGTCAAGACGCTGGTTCTTCATCGTCGTCTCTTCTTCATCGTCACCTTCTTGATCGTCGCCTTCTTCTTCATTCCCTTCTTCATCGTCGTCACCTTCTTCATCGTCACCTTCTTGATCGTCGCCTTCTTCTTCATTCCCTTCTTCATCGTCGTCCTCTTCTTTCTTATATTTTTCTTCCATCGTCGTCATCGTCGTCGTCTTCTTCTTCTTTCACATGTAGGCTGATGTAGTGGCTGCAGAGCAACAACAACAAGGAACAACAGTCTGGAACGATATCCCTCTGCATATTCGCAGAGCATCACCTCAATCGCCTCCTTCAAGAGAGACTTAAAAACTCACCTCTACAAACCACGGCGCTTTCGAGCGACTCTGAGCTTGGCTCCGCGCCTCTGAGTTGCGGCCATTACGTCCGCAAATTTGCGCGCGTTATACATTTAACTATTATTATTATTACAATGTCACATTCAGTTGGTCAAAGCCCAGGTAACCTGTGTCAGGAGCAGTAGCGGAGTAGTGGTGTCTCATTATCATCATCATCATCATCATCGCCGCTGTGATGTCTCCTCCTTTGTATTTGTGGATCGGGGCATTGCGTCGTTACGCGTTATACGACAGCCTGTTGTAGGGGTAGTGATCAGGGTGGAGGTAGGGATAGGGGTAGAGGTAGTGATAGGGGTAGTGATAGGGGTAGTGATAGGGGTAGTGATAGGGGTAATGATAGGGGTAATGATAGGGGGTAGTGATAGGGGGTAGTAAAGGGACAGTCATAGGAGTTGGGGTAGTGATAGGGGTAGTAATAGGGAAAGTGATAGGAATTGGGGTAGAGGTAGTGATAGGGGTAGTGATAGGGACAGTGATAGGAGTTGGGGTAGTGATAGGGGTAGAGGTAGGGATAGGGGTTTGTGGTAGTGATAAGGGTAGTGATAGGTAGGGGTAGTGATAGGGACAGTGATAGGAGTTGGGGTAGGATAGGGGTAGAGGTAGGGATAGGGGTTTGTGGTAGTGATAGGAGTAGTAATAGTGGTAGTGATAGGGACAGTGATAGGAGTTTGGGTAGTGATAGGGGTAGAGGTAGGGATAGGGGTTTGTGGTAGTGATAAGGGTAGTGATAGGTAGGGGTAGTGATAGGGGTAGTGATAGGGCTAGAGTTCGTAGTGATAGGGGTAGAGGTAGTGATAGGGGTTTGGGGTAGTGATAGTGGTAGTAATAGGGACAGTGATAGGAGTTGGGGTAGTGATAGGGGTAGAGGTCGTAGTGATAGGGGTAGTGATGGCTGTTGTCTCTTCCGATTGGCTGACGTAGTTGCAGAGCAAACAGCTACCATGTGACATTCAGGTGGTCAAGTCAAGGTAACTGGAGCAGCTAGCGCAGTAGCGGTGTCTCATCATCATCGCCGCTGTGATGTCTCTTTCTTCGTATTTGTGGATCGGGGCATTGCGTCGTTTACGCATTGTACGACACTCTGTTGTGGGGGTAGTGATAAGGGTGGAGGTAGGGATAGGGTTTGGGGTAGTGATAGTGGTAGTGATAGGGGGTGTAGTGATAGGGGTAGTAATAGGGACAGTCATAGGAGTTGGGGTAGTGATAGGGGTAGAGGTAGGGATAGGGGTTTGGGGTAGTGATAAGGGTAGTGATAGGTAGGGGTAGTGATAGGGTAGAGGTAGGGATAGGAGTTTGGGGTAGTGATAGTGGTAGTGATAGGGGGTAGTGATAGGGGTAGTGATAGGGGGTAGTGATAGGGGTAGTAATAGGGACAGTGATAGGAGTTGGGGTAGTGATAGGGGTAGAGTTCGTAGTGATAGGTGTAGAGGTAGTGATAGTGGTTGTCTCTTCCGATTGGCTGACGTAGTTGCAGAGCAAACAGCTACATGTGACATTCAGGTGGTCAAGTCAAGGTAACTGGAGCAGTAGCGCAGTAGCGGTGTCTCATCATCATCATGGCGCTGTGATGTCTCCTTCTTCGTATTGTGGATCGGGGCATTGCATCGTTACGCGTTGTACGACACTCTGTTGTGGGGGTGGTGATAGGGACAGTCATAGGAGTTGGGGGTAGTGATAGGGGTAGAGGTAGGGATAGGGGTTTGTGGTAGTGATAGGGGTAGTGATAGGGGTAGTAATAGGGACAGTCATAGGAGTTGGGGTAGTGATAGGGGTAGAGGTCGTAGTGATAGGGACAGTGATAGGAGTTGGGGTAGTGATAGGGGTAGTGATAGGGGTAGTGATAGGACAGTGATAGGAGTTGGGGTAGTTATAGGGGTTAGTGATAGGTAGAGGTAGTGATAGGGGTAGTGATAGGGGTTTTGGTAGTGATAGGGGTAGTGATAGGGGTAGTGATAGGGACAGTGATAGGAGTTGGGGTAGTGATAGGGTTAGTGATAGGTAGGGGTAGTGTTAGGGGTATGATAGGGTTAGAGGTAGTGATGGCGGCTGTCTCTTCCGATTGGCTAACGTAGTTGCAGAGCAAACAGCTACAATGTGACATTCAGGTGGTCAACTCAAGGTAACTGGAGCAGTAGCGCAGCAGCGGTGTTTCATCACCGCCGTCGCTGTGATGTCTCCTTCTTGTGGATCGTGGGGGCATTTGCGTCACGTTACACTTTGTACTGCGTTGCAACACGCAACACACGCACCGCAGTTGATGTTGACGGGCCTTCATGGCCCGAGATTTGCATGGGGGGGGGGCCCAGTGACCTTTTGGCTAAACTTGTAAAACCAGAATTTCGGCCGCTAGAGCGTACAAAAAAAATGCAGGCACAGCTATACGGCATGCACAAAGATAAAGATCCCCCGTTTAGCCTTAATGGACTGTAGGGGCAAGTGCTGTGAAGGCCAGAACGGTACACGAGGGGGTGGGTGGTCAGCACCACGCCCGACCGCCTTTGTCTCCCTAGTGGCAATGTTTACACACTGCACCAGGTTACTCATTTGAAGCTGAGTCGACCTAGGGGAGGCCCGGGACCGGTTCAGATAATCGTCCACTGGCGGTGTTGGCCGTGAGCGGGAATGAACCCGTTGTCGCATGCAACAACAACAACAACAACGCCATTCGCCACTAAGTGGCGGTTACGTCCCCACGACGCTTGTGCCAGGCCATGTGCGCCTTGAGGCTACCACGTGAAGTGTCGAACGCCCGCTGGCAGGAGGAGGTCACGGGGCAGACCCAGCAGTGCCACGGGTCGACTGACCGAGATGACCGAGATGCACACACACGCACACACACACGTACGTACGCAACTTTACACGTGTACAGCTGTCGGCTTTCGCAATCGGTCTTCAGGATGTAGGCGGCGCGATGTGCACCATCGGAATGCAGAGTGTCTTCATGTTGAACTCCTTGGGCAGCGCACGTAGCCGACCGCGCTAACCGGAGGAGCGGGGTTGGGGAAAGACAAACAAACTAACACACAACAACAACGAGTTGTAATGAAATTAATTTTCCATTTAGTATAGTGGTGTAGTGTGTAGTGTAGTGTGTAGTGTAGTGTGTATGTGTAGTGTGTAGTGTAGTGTAGTGTAGTGTGTAGTGTAGTGTGTAGTGTAGTGTGTAGTGTGTAGGTAGTGTGTGTATGTAGTGTGTAGTGTAGTGTAGTGTGTCAGTGTAGTATGTTAAGTGTAGGTGTAGTGTAAGTGTGTAGTGTCGTATGTAGTTGTAGTAGTTAGGCTAGTGTAGGTAGTGTTAGTGTAAGTGTAGTGTGTAATGTAGTGGTAGTGAGTTAGTGATGTAGTGTAGTTGAGGTATGTACGTATGTTGAACTTCTTTCGCTGTGTGCCGTGGCCCAAACTATAACACAACAACAAGCAGTTCAAAATGAAGGACGGTTTCAGTCTGGCATACCGATGTAGTGTGTAGTGTAGTATGTAGTGTATTAGTTATCAGCGCAGTATGTATATGTGTGTGTACGTGTATGTTAGAACTTCTGTACGCGCCGTAGGTAGCCAACCAATTGCTTGATCGGAGGTGACAGGTCACCCCCTCGTCCACGTGACGTCACCCCCTCATCACGTGACGTCGCCCCCTCGTCACGTGACGTCACCCCCTCGTCACGTGACGTCACCCTCATCACGTGACGTCGCCCCCT
>NW_026891468.1:0-5723 GCF_015708825.2 Lethenteron reissneri
GTGGAACATTGTGGGTGCCTCTTTGCCTGCCAGGTGGCTCAGCGGTCCAGCGAGCAGCCCGGAGCCGGTAGGTTGCAAGTTCAACTCCTCCTGGTTCGGCGGATTGATTCAGCCCATTATCCAACCAGGGTCGATAAAATGAATACCACTTTGTGGGAAAGTCAACAGCGGTTGTCCTACGTATAGTCTTACTCCTGTCATAGGAATGTGCCTTATTTTACCAGGTAAGGACCACCGAGCTATACAGCTCTTTTTCAGAAGCGACCTGGCCACAAATGATAGCTCAACCAAGTGGCTTATCACGTACAAATGTAGAGCAGCGAAACACTCTGAACGCGTGATGTTGATAATAAATATGGAGGGGAAGATCCGGAGAAAAATCAAGGCGACCATGAGGAGAACACGCAAACTCCAACTATACAGCAGGCATTAGGGTCGGGATTGAGCCCAAGACCTGTTTATCAGGCGAGGGAGTTAACATCTCACAGGAAATCAAGATGAGCGGGAAATCACGTTGAATTGACATTTGTCTTTTACGCAAAAACATATTGGGGGAGGGGGGAGGATGCCCACGGCCATCGCGGTGCGTGTGCATGTGTGGTGCGGTGCTAGTGTGGTGCGGTGTTAGTGTGGTGCGTGTGCGTGTGTGGTGCGTGTGCATGTGTGGTGCGGTGCTAGTGTGGTGCGGTGTTAGTGTGGTGCGTGTGCGTGTGGGTGTGTGCGGTGAGCGATCACAGACACTTTCTGACCGCACTCCGCAGCGGCGCGCGCTGCCCGGCCGCCCCGGGGCCTCCCACAAGGGACGGCCGGCGACGGCGCTCATTAACGATGCGCCTTGAGATTTTTTTTATCATGAGGCAAGAGCCGGACTTGCCATCGGCACACACGCCGCGGTCGTTCGGCGTGGCGCTCATTAACGATGCGCCTTGAGATATTTTTTTTATCATGAGGCAAGAGCCGGACTTGCCATCGGCACACACGCCGCGGTCGTTCGGCGTGGCGCTCACGACCGCGGCGACTGGCGACTCGGGGTGGGGAGGCGGTGAATCATCGATGGCTTTGCCGGTGCCAGCGAGGGCCTTCTCTTGCCCGGGCTCCTCGTCGTTGAACGCTCGCCGAGCGCTCAAATCAAAAATGTTTCTTGTTCATGTTTTTGTTTTGTGGCGGTTGCACCCGAGTCAAGAGCCGCATGGCTCACAGGGTTGTACCTAATAAATGAAACTGAAACTGAAAAGGCACGCGCAACGTGATTTGCGAATGTGACTTTCATCCTCGCCCGCGCAGTATCATCGGTGATTCAATTTGAATGTGCAATGAGGGGACTCTGTCGTCTGTGTCGTCTTGGGGTGGTCTGAGGCTGTTCTTGCTGTTGTTGTTTCTGCCTTGCTCAAGCCTGGGAATTGGTGTGCCTACATAATTTGAGTTCATATACTTGTTTACGGATATTTTTTGTTAGTGATATGCTTCCCATTCCTTTACTTAGCACTCCTATCCTAGTGGTGTTGTTTGTTGTTGTTGTTTGTTGTTGTAACGTTTTCACCTGTCCCTGTTGGACAGCTGTAAAAAAGCTTCATAACTCATCGGATTTCTCGAGGATAAATAAAGATTCTGATTATAGAAAGACCAAGATCCTCCCCCCGACCACCATTGAGGCCTTTCACTGACTGTTGGGGTGAGTGCTGTCAGCTGGCACCTATGAAGGACAGTCCACCGCGCCAGGGGGCGGTGTGACCAGGCGCCATGCCTGGCCGCCTCTGCCTTCAAAGCAGCTAAGGTTTACACATCGCACCAGGCACTCATCTGAGGCTGAGTCAACCTCGGGGGATCCCACGACCGATTCACATTTTCACCACTGATGGTAGCTACACTATATTCTTGGGTCTTTCCTGCAGTTACGAAAGCTTTAAGTCATGATTCAAACGCTACACTGTCATATAAATAAACATGTAACGCCTTTGAATGGTTATATAGCCTTGAATAACCCCTTGCCGCACTCGTGATTTCACGTCGCACGGTGAAAATCATCGGCAGTGAAGGCTGGCACGGCGGCGGTCGACCAAGCAGACTGCTGTGCACACGACGCCTCGCAACGTGGGACATGACATGCGCACAGGCACGGGGATTCCATTGGGATCGCAATCCTCCTGTACTGGCCTCTCGCTCCTCAAGTGCAGCTGTGTGCTTAGAAAAACAACAATTATTATTATTATACACGTTCGACTTTAGTTGCACGGCCAACTTTGTACCCGTGGCACTCCACATGATTTAAACTGCAGTCTCCAACTGTTATTCGTAACTTTGTCTCTCTCTGGCCTCTCTTTTTATAGTCCTGTCAAGAAGGGCCATTTTAACACAGAAAGGTTTTTTTTGGGTTAGATCGTGTAAATATAATGTGTCGTTAAACCCGCCGCCACCCGATACGGCCATTGCCTGGAATGTCACCAATGAAATATTTTTTCTTTTAAGTTCCCCCGGCGTTGTTGACACGGACCGTGTGTGGAGTGTTATTTGCTAATTGTGCTTGTGCACCACTGCCAACCCAGCAGCAGCAGCGGCGGCAGCAGCAGCGGCATCGCCGAATAATTCGATTAAAAGTGTCGATGGTGGTCGGTAAATCCGTTTTCACGCAGACCGGTGGAATGCGTGTCAGATAATATTTTTCCTTCCCCCACTAAGTGCAAATGGAAAAGCCGCCGCGCGAATTTCCCGTCGCCCGCATCCCCGTCCGTGTGTCGGATCGCGCATCTACCGCGTGCTGCTTGCAACGTAATCTGGCTGGGAGGGCAATGTGGGTAGAGTGCTTGGAATTAGGTTGGCCCCGCTGTGAGCCAACTGCCCTTCTATTTACGGGCGGATGAAAACGGCGCACCACCTTGTGAGAAAGTCAACGTTGGTTGGCCAGTGAATTGACTGGCCCCTTTCCATACGAATGTGGAATTTGCATCTCTGGCTGAGAACTGACACTCGAGAGAGGCTGCGGAACAGTTTGGCAATTTGACTTTGATCAACCGAGAGGGCCGTCTTAAACTCACCAAACACCGGGGCTCCCATCGAGCTTTTGTGGAAATTAAATTTGTATCATTAATGTCGCTTTGTTGTTAGCGAGACGGTTTGAGGAAGCTGTGAGACAGCCTCCAAAGGGACGTCGTGCTGCGCATGCCCTTTTACATGTTTATGTTTAAGTGAGTGTGCGATGCGAGTTTCGCGTGCGCACACACACGCGCGTGTGTTCACGAGTTTGTATGCACGAGAGTGTGCGTGTATATGTGTGCGTGGGCGTGTACGTAGGTGTGTGCGTATGATGTGTGTGTGGGAAATCACCAGCAGTTTTCCTATGGAGTGAGTGGCCCTGAAAAATGGAAAATTTCCAATTTGGTTTGAGAATCAGTGTGGAATTCCGCCAACGAAGATGACGAGGACCACACCGCGCTCATTTGAGCGTTCGCTTTGCTGGAAAATGTAATTCAGTGAGTGACCCGAGCACATACCCCCAGGGCATCCCTCACAAAGCGAATAAACAATCTCACAAAAAAGATTCTGCGAAGGTTACTCACATGGCATTGATTGATTGGTTGCTCATCGCCATTAGGATCATCGCCGCCATCGTTATTCCTGACTGCGTTTGGCGTGAACTGTTTTCTGCGGTGGGGAGGGGGCCTCCTTTACCCCCCCCCCTCTGCTGCACCGCTCTAAATTTAGCGGCAATTAAAGTCGGAGGCTGGAGACAACAGCGAGAGCCGGGCCCTAGCCTGTTGCGGCCCTCCCTGCCACACGCGCACGCAGAGGTGGCGGCGCTCAGATGGGCTCGGTGCCCCGGGGAAGCGCCCGTCCGTAGAAACGTTTAATAATTCACGGAGGGAGCGCGCGCGCCTCGGTGGCGGTGGACGGGCGGGCAGCTAATTAACCTGCGCCCGCGTTGTGACACGGAGCTCGAATGCCACCGGGCCTGCGCCCCGTGCTCACGCCGCACACGGAATAGCAGAAAGCGCGCGAGCCCGTTTACCTATCGACTGGACTGTTGACAATAGCACCGCGTTGTGTCGTGCGCTGGCAACGTTGTGCCCGTCGGCGCTCTACGGGAAAGGGAGTCGAGTCGAGGTTGTGACGCATCGAAAAAGATCGAGGAACGGGAAGAGAGGAGAGAGGAGAGAAAGAATGGGGAGTAAGAGGGAAAGGGATTCCATGGGAAACGGGAGCAAAGGGTCAGGAGAGATGAGGACGGGGAGGGAGAGGCTGCGTTAAGGGCCTCGCTGCTGTTGCGCACAGCAGCGTCTGTTTTCAGAGGGGGCGGCGGCAGTGAGAGGCGGAGTGAATCAGAGTGGGGGTGTGGCCACGCAGAAGTCGCCTGAGTTTACGGGCTGCTGGGGCTGATGTCGGTAAGAGAGATACGTGTTGTACAAGGAGCCTGCCACGGCGGTTTAATGATTCGCACAACGGATTTGCAATCCAAAGGTCGCCTGTTCGATTCCATCTCCCGGCGTGGCAGTTGAAGCAACGGGACAAGTTTCTCAAGTCCCCCCTCGCGCCGTGTAAGTGGTAACACCACAGTCGATCGGTAGGTCGCGTGCGGCGGGGTAGAATATTGGGTACTACCCACTTCTTCCAACACATGTGACCATTGTGGAAGAGTAGACCAAATACCCTCCAGAGCTCTCTCTAGTGGAGGCCCTTGCCTGCCGGCAGTGGTGTGAGCGGGCAATAGCAGGCCTACCCCTTTGTCTTTGTACCCTTTATTGGATACAAACACGGACTCGCCCGAGAAGAGCTGCATTATTAACGACTTCAACTTGAGCTGGAAATTGTTACAAATGAGTGCTGTCCCCCCTCACGTGGGTTTTCTTCTTCTTGCAGGCACTCTGGACACGTGCATTCAAAAGTCATCGGTCAAACAATCCCAGTCGCAGGATCCTCTTGACGAGAGTGTATTGAGACTCGAGCTTTGCACGGAAACGTCCACAGAGGTTGCAAGGCCAGTTGAGTTGGAGTTCTTGGTTTAGCAATCATGAGCATCAGTTATCACATATCCACTGCTGCATGAAGGGCTTCCCCATGCTCTCCCAGCCCTTGTGGTGTGCCATGATGCCATCATCCATCTTACTCCTTGCACGTCGGCTGATCTCATCACTCCATCTCCGCGGTGGGTGTCCCCCTGGGGGGGGTTCCATCCTTTGGCTGCCCATTGCCTCACCAGCCTCGCGTCCATCGGGCCGTTATCCCTTCTGGCAAATGTGTCCTGTACAGGTCCACGTGGCGTCTGGAATTTGCGTCGGGTTCTCTGCTCTTCGTGTGTATCCGCTGGTCGTGTCTCCCGGCACAATTCCCAGGCCGGTCGGTGCCCTTTTCAGATGATATTTCCCCCTTTTTCTTTGTCGGTGTACGTCCGTCATAGCAGGTCGTATGCGCCGATCGGACACTTTATTTCTGAATTTAACAAATTATTGGGTGATGCTCCTCTGCTGGTAGTGGTGCACAGGCGCAATTAATAATCAAAAACCACCGTCCATAGAAGAAAAACAGAAAATATTTTATCGGCGACGTTTCCTGCCGATCGTATGTTTTATTTAAAAGCACTGTTGAGTGTGAGTATACATTTTTCCGTCGGTAGAGTGGTATATTTTTTATTTTATGAATTTCACTTTCCAAGAGCACCCCAATATGTTCCCTCTCTCTCTCAGCTCTCATACATTGCCATTTTGATCCCATTCTGCCTTTTCCCTAGGTTG
>NW_026891469.1:0-37485 GCF_015708825.2 Lethenteron reissneri
CGGGATTTCCGACGGGATTTCGATTTCCTCCGGGATTTCGTACGGGATTTCGATTTTGTACGGGATTTCGTACGGGATTTTGTATGGGATTTCGTACAGGATTTCGTACGGGATTTCGGACGGGATTTCGGACAGGATTTCAGACGGATTTCGGACGGGATTCGGACGGGATTTGGACGGGATTTCGGACGGGATTTCGTACGGGATTTCGATTTCATACGGATTTCGATTTCGTACAGGATTTCGTACAGGATTTCGTACGGGATGTCGTACGGGATATTGGACGGGATTTCGGACAGGATTTCGGACGGGATTCGGATGGGATTTCGGACTGGATTTCGTACAGGATTTCGTACGGGATTTCGTACAGAATTTTGGACGGGATTTCGGACGGGATTTGGACTGGATTTCGTACAGGATTTCGTACGGGATGTCGTACAGGATTTGGACGGGATTTCGGACGGGATTTCGGACGGGATTTCGGATGAGATTTCGGACTGGATTTCGTACAGGATTTTGTATGGGATTTCGTACGGGATTTCGGACTGGATTTCGGACGGATTTCGGACGGGATTTCGTATGGATTTCGTACGGGATTTTGTACGGGATTTTGTACAGGATTTCAGACGGGATTTCGGACGGGATTTTGTACGGGATTTCTTACGGGATTTCGTACTGGATTTCGTACGGGATTTCGGACGGGATTTCGGACGGGATTTCGAACGGGATTCGGACGGGATTTCGATTTCGGACGGGATTTCATACGGGATTTCGATTTCGTACGGGATTTCTATTTCGTACGGGATGTCGAACGGGATTTTGTAAGGGATTTCGATTTCGTACAGGATTTCGGACGGGATTTCGATTTCAGACGGGATTTCGTACGGGATTTCGTATGGGATTTCGATTTCTACGGGATTTCGTACGGGATTTCGATTTCGTACGGGATTTTGTAAGGGATTTCTATTTTGTACGAGATTTCTGATGGGATTTCGACGGGATTTCGATTTCCTCCGGGATTTCGTACGGATTTCGATTTTGTACGGGATTTCGTACGGGATTTTGTATGGGATTTGTACAGGATTTCGTACGGGATTTCGGACGGGATTTCAGACAGGATTTCAGACGGGATTTCGGACGGGATTTCGGACGGGATTTTGGACGGGATTTCGGACGGGATTTCGTACGGATTTCGATTTCATACGGGATTCGATTTCGTACAGGATTTCGTACAGGATTTCGTACGGGATGTCGTACGGGATTTTGGACGGGATATCGGACGGGATTTCGGACGGGATTTCGGATGGGATTTCGGACTGGATTTCGTACAGGATTTTCGTACGGGATTTCGTACAGAATTTTGGACGGGATTTCGGACGGGATTTCGGACTGGATTTCGTACAGGATTTCGTACGGGATGTCGTACAGGATTTTGGACGGGATTTCGGACGGGATTTCGGACGGGATTTCGGATGAGATTTCGGACTGGATTCGTACAGGATTTGTATGGGATTTCGTACGGGATTTCGGACTGGATTTCGGATGGGATTTCGGACGGGATTTCGTACGGGATTTCGGACGGGATTTCAGACGGGATTTCGGACGGGATTTCGTATGGGATTTCGTACGGGATTTCGTACGGGATTTCGGACTGGATTTCGGACGCGATTTCGGACGGGATTCGAATAGGATTCGTACGGGATTTCGTACGGGATTTCGATTTCGTACGAAATTTCGATTTCGTACGGGATTTCGTAAGGGATTTCGGAAGGGATTTCGGACTGGTTTTTGGAAGGGATTTCGGACGTGATTTAGATTTTGGACGGGATTTAGATTTAGGAAGGGATTTCGTATGGGATTTCGTACGGGATTTCGTACGGGATGTCGTACGGGATTTTGACGGGATTTCGGACGGGATTTTGGACGGGATTTTGGATGGGATTCGGACTGGATTTCGTACAGGATTTCGTATGGGATTTCGTACAGGATTTTGGACGGGATTTCGGACGGGATTTGGACGGGATTTTGGATGGGATTTCGGACTGGATTTCGTACAGGATTTCGTATGGGATTTCGGACAGGATTTTGTATGGGATTTCGTACGGGATTTCGGACTGGATTTCGGACGGGATTTCGGACGGGATTTCGTACGGGATTTCGGACGGGATTTCAGACGGGATTTCGGACGGGATTTCGTATGGGATTTCGTACAGGATTTCGTACGGGATTTTCGTACGGGATTTCGGACGGGATTTCGGACGGATTTCGTACGGGATTTCTTACGGGATTTCGTACTGGATTTCGTACGGGATTTCGGACTGGATTTCGGACGCGATTTCGTACGGGATTTCGTACAGGATTTCGTACGGGATGTCGTACGGGATTTTGGACGGGATTTCGGACAGGATTTCGGACGGGATTTCGGATGGGATTTCGGACTGGATTTCGTACAGGATTTCGTACGGGATTTCGTACAGAATTTTGGACGGGATTTCGGACGGGATTGTCGGACTGGATTTCGTACGGGATGTCGTACAGGATTTTGGACGGGATTTTGGACGGGATTTCGGACGGGATTTCGGATGAGATTTCGGACTGGATTTCGACAGGATTTTGTATGGGATTTCGTACGAGATTTCGGACTGGATTTCGGACGGGGATTTCGGACAGGGATTTCGTACGGGATTTCGGACGGGATTTCAGACGGGATTTCGGACGTTATTTCGTATGGGATTTCGTACGGGATTTCGTACGGGATTTCGTACGGGATTTCTTACGGGATTCGTACTGATTTCGTACGGGATTTCGGACTGGATTTCGGACGCGATTTCGGACGGGATTTCGGATGGGATTTCGTACGGGATTTCGTACGGGATTTCGTACGGGATTTCGATTTCGTACGAAATTTCGATTTCGTACGGGATTTCGTACGGGATTACGATTTTGTACGGGATTTCGGACTGAGTTCGTACAGGATTTCGTACCGGATTTCGGAAGGGATTTCGGACTGGTTTTTGGACGGGATTTCGGACGTGATTTAGATTTTGGACGGGATTTAGATTTAGGAAGGGATTTCGTATGGGATTTCGTACGGGATTTCGTACGGGATGTCGTACAGGATTTTGGACGGGATTTCGGACGGGATTTCGGACGGGATTTCGGATGGGATTTCGGACTGGATTTCGTACAGGATTCGTACGGGATTTCGTACAGGATTTCGTATGGGATTGTCGGACGGGATTTCAGACGGGATTTCGGACGGGATTTTGTATGGATTTCGTACGGGATTTCGTACGGGATTTCGTACAGGATTTCGGACGGGATTTCGGACGGGATTTCGTACGGGATTTCTTACGGGATTTCGTACTGGATTTCGTACGGGATTTCGGACTGGATTTCGGACGCGATTTCGGACGGGATTTCGGATGGATTTCGTACGGGATTTCAAACGGGATTTCGATTTCATACGGGATTTCGATTTCGTACGGGATTTCGGACGGGATTACGATTTTGTACGGGATTTCGGACTGGATTTCGTACAGGATTTCGTACGGGATTTTCGGAAGGGATTTTGGACTGGTTTTTGGACGGGATTTCGGACGTGATTTAGATTTGGACGGGATTTAGATTTCGTACGGGATTCGTATGGGATTTCGTACGGGATTTCGATTTCATACGGGATTTCGATTTCGTACGGGATTTCGTACAGGATTTCGTGATGTCGTACGGGATTTTGGACGGGATTTCGGACGGGATTTCGGACGGGATTTCGGATGGGATTTCGGACTGGATTTCGTACAGGATTTTGTACGGGATGTCGTACGGGATTTTGGACGGGATTTCGGACAGGATTTCGGACGGGATTTCGGACTGGATTTCGTACAGGATTTCGTACGGGATGTCGTACAGGATTTTGGACGGGATTTCGGACGGGATTTCGGACGGGATTTCGGATGAGATTTCGGACTGGATTTCGTACAGGATTTTGTATGGGATTTCGTACGGGATTTCGGACTGGATTTCGGACGGGATTTCGGACGGGATTTCGTACGGATTTCGATTTCGTACGAAATTTCGATTTCGTACGGGATTTCGTAAGGGATTTCGGGAAGGGATTTCGGACTGGTTTTTGGAAGGGATTTCGGACGTGATTTAGATTTTGGACGGGATTTAGATTTAGGAAGGGATTTCGTATGGGATTTCGTACGGGATTTCGTACGGGATGTCGTACGGGATTTTGGACGGGATTTCGGACGGGATTTTGGACGGGATTTTGGATGGGATTTCGGACTGGATTTCGTACAGGATTTCGTATGGGATTTCGTACAGGATTTGGACGGGATTTCGGACGGGATTTTGGACGGGATTTTGGATGGGATTTCGGACTGGATTTCGTACAGGATTCGTATGGATTTCGGACAGGATTTTGTATGGGATTTCGTACGGGATTTCGGACTGGATTTCGGACGGGATTTCGGACGGGATTTCGTACGGGATTTCGGACGGGATTTCAGACGGGATTTCGGACGGGATTTCGTATGGGATTTCGTACAGGATTTCGTACGGGATTTCGTACGGGATTTCGGACGGGATTTCGGACGGGATTTCGTACGGGATTTCTTACGGGATTTCGTACTGGATTTCGTACGGGATTTCGGACTGGATTTCGGACGCGATTTCGTACGGGATTTCGTACAGGATTTCGTACGGGATGTCGTACGGGATTTTGGACGGGATTTCGGACAGGATTTCGGACGGGATTTCGGATGGGATTTCGGACTGGATTTCGTACAGGATTTCGTACGGGATTTCGTACAGAATTTTGGACGGGATTTCGGACGGGATTTCGGACCTGGATTTCGTACGGGATGTCGTACAGGATTTTGGACGGGATTTTGGACGGGATTTCGGACGGGATTTCGGATGAGATTTCGGACTGGATTTCGTACAGGATTTTGTATGGGATTTCGTACGAGATTTCGGACTGGATTTCGGACGGGATTTCGGACGGGATTTCGTACGGGATTTCGGACGGGCTTTCAGACGGGATTTCGGACGGGATTTCGTATGGGATTTCGTACGGGATTTCGTACGGGATTTCGTACGGGATTTCTTACGGGATTTCGTACTGGATTTCGTACGGGATTTCGGACTGGATTTCGGACGCGATTTCGGACGGGATTTCGGATGGGATTTCGTACGGGATTTCGTACGGGATTTCGTACGGGATTTCGTACGGGATTTCGTACAGGATTTCGGACGGGATTTCGGACGGGATTTCGTACGGGATTTCTTACGGGATTTCGTACTGGATTTCGTACGGGATTTCGGACTGGATTTCGGACGCGATTTCGGACGGGATTTCGGATGGGATTTCGTACGGGATTTCAAACGGGATTTCGATTTCATACGGGATTTCGATTTCGTACGGGATTTCGGACGGGATTACGATTTTGTACGGGATTTCGGACTGGATTTCGTACAGGATTTCGTACGGGATTTCGGAAGGGATTTCGGACTGGTTTTTGGACGGGATTTCGGACGTGATTTAGATTTTGGACGGGATTTAGATTTCGTACGGGATTTCGTATGGGATTTCGTACGGGATTTCGATTTCATACGGGATTTCGATTTCGTACGGGATTTCGTACAGGATTTCGTGATGTCGTACGGGATTTTGGACGGGATTTCGGACGGGATTTCGGACGGGATTTCGGATGGGATTTCGGACTGGATTTCGTACAGGATTTTGTACGGGATGTCGTACGGGATTTTGGACGGGATTTCGGACAGGATTTCGGACGGGATTTCGGACTGGATTTCGTACAGGATTTCGTACGGGATGTCGTACAGGATTTTGGACGGGATTTCGGACGGGATTTCGGACGGGATTTCGGATGAGATTTCGGACTGGATTTCGTACAGGATTTTGTATGGGATTTCGTACGGGATTTCGGACTGGATTTCGGACGGGATTTCGGACGGGATTTCGTACGGGATTTCGGACGGGATTTCAGACTGGATTTCGGACGGGATTTCGTATGGGATTTCGTACGGGATTTCGTACGAGATTTCGTACACGATTTCGGACGGGATTTCGGACGGGATTTCGGACGTGATTTAGATTTTGGACGGGATTTAGATTTCGGAAGGGATTTCGTATGGGATTTCGTACGGGATTTCGATTTCGTATGGGATTTCGTACGGGATTTCGTACGGGATTTCTTACGGGATTTCGTACTGGATTTCGTACGGGATTTCGGACTGGATTTCGGACGGGATTTTGGACGGGATTTCGTACGGGATTTCTTACGGGATTTCGTACTGGATTTCGTACGGGATTTCGGACTGGATTTCGGACGCGATTTCGGACGGGATTTCGGATTCATACGAAATTTCGATTTTGTACGGGATTTCGGACGGGATTACGATTTTGTACGGGATTTCGGACTGGATTTCGTACAGGATTTCGTACGGGATTTCGGAAGGGATTTCGGACTGGTTTTTGGACGGGATTTCGGACGTGATTTAGATTTTGGACGGGATTTAGATTTCGGAAGGGATTTCGTATGGGATTTCGTACAAGATTTCGATTTCGTACGGGATTTCGTACGGGATTTCGTACGGGATTTCGATTTCATACGGGATTTCGATTTCGTACGGGATTTCGTACAGGATTTCGTACGGGATGTCGTACGGGATTTTGGACGGGATTTCGGACGGGATTTCGGACGGGATTTCGGATGGGATTTCGGACTGGATTTCGTACAGGATTTCGTACGGGATGTCGTACGGGATTTCGGACGAGATTTCGGACTGGATTTCGTACAGGATTTCGGACTGGATTTCGTACAGGATTTGGACGGGATTTCGGACGGGATTTCGGACGGGATTTCGGATGAGATTTCGGACTGGATTTCGTACAGGATTTTGTATGGGATTTCGTACGGGATTTCGGACTGGATTTCGGATGGGATTTCGGACGGGATTTCGTACGGGATTTTGGACGGGATTTCAGACGGGATTTCGGACGGGATTTCGTATGGGATTTCGTACGGGATTTCGTACGGGATTTCGTACAGGATTTCGGACGGGATTTCGGACGGGATTTCGGACGTGATTTAGATTTTGGACGGGATTTAGATTTCGGAAGGGATTTCGTATGGGATTTCGTACGGGATTTCGATTTCGTACGGGATTTCGTACGGGATTTCGTACGGGATTTCGATTTCATACGGGATTTCGATTTCGTACGGGATTTCGTACAGGATTTCGTACGGGATGTCGTACGGGATTTTGGACGGGATTTCGGACGGGATTTCGGACGGGATTTCGGATTGGATTTCCGACTGGATTTCGTACAGGATTTCGTACGGG
The DNA here is from genome assembly GCF_015708825.2 of Lethenteron reissneri. NCBI lineage: Eukaryota > Metazoa > Chordata > Hyperoartia > Petromyzontiformes > Petromyzontidae > Lethenteron > Lethenteron reissneri. The sequence continues at coordinate 7,378 of NW_026891469.1, forward strand.
ATTTCGTACAGGATTTTGGACGGGATTTCGGATGGGATTTCGGACTGGATTTCGTACAGGATTTCGTACGGGATGTCGTACAGGATTTGGACGGGATTTCGGACGAGATTTCGGACGGGATTTCGAATGAGATTTCGGACTGGATTTCGTACAGGATTTTGTATGGGATTTCTTAGGCGATTTCGGACTGGATTTCGGACGGGATTTCGGACGGGATTTCGTATGGGATTTCGGACGGGATTTCAGACGGGATTTCGGACGGGATTTCGTATGGGATTTCGTACGGGATTTCGTACTGGATTTCGTACGGGATTTCGGACGGGATTTCGGACGGGATTTCGGACGGGATTTCGAACGGGATTTCGGACGGGATTTCGATTTCGGACGGGATTTCGTACGGGATTTCGATTTCGTACGGGATTTCGAACGGGATTTCGATTTCGTACGGGATTTCGTACAGGATTTCTATTTCGTACGGGATGTCGAACAGGATTTTGTAAGGGATTTCGATTTCGTACAGGATTTCGGACGGGATTTCGATTTCAGACGGGATTTCGTACGGGATTTCGTATGGGATTTCGATTTCTTACGGGATTTCGTACGGGATTTCGATTTTGTACGGGATTTTGTAAGAGATTTCTATTTCGTACGGGATTTCTGACGGGATTTCCGACGGGATTTCGATTTCCTACGGGATTTCGTACGGGATTTCGATTTCGTACGGGATTTCGTATGGGATTTTGTATGGGATTTCGTACAGGATTTCGTACGGGATTTCGGACGGGATTTCGGACAGGATTTCAGACGGGATTTCGGACAGGATTTCGTACGGGATTTCAATTTCATACGGGATTTCGATTTCGTACGGGATTTCGTACAGGATTTCGTACGGGATGTCGTACGGGATTTTGGACGGGATTTCGGACTGGATTTCGGACGGGATTTCGGATGGGATTTCGGACTGGATTTCGTACAGGATTTCGTACGGGATGTCGTACAGGATTTTGGACGGGATTTCGGACGGGATTTCGGACGGGATTTCGGATGAGATTTCGGACTGGATTTCGTACAGGATTTTGTATGGGATTTCGTACGGGATTTCGGACTGGATTTCGGACGGGATTTCGGACGGGATTTCGGACGGGATTTCGTACGGGATTTCTTACGGGATTTCGTACTGGATTTCGTACAGGATTTCGGACTGGATTTCGGACGCGATTTCGGACGGGATTTCAGATGGGATTTCGTACGGGATTTCATACGGGATTTTGTACGGGATTTCGATTTCGTACGAAATTTCGATTTCGTCCGGGATATCGTACGGGATTTCGATTTTGTACAGGATTTCGGACTGGATTTCGTACAGGATTTCATACGGGATTTCGGACTGGTTTTTGGACGGGATTTCGGACGGGATTTAGATATCGGACGGGATTTTGATTTCGGAAGGGATTTCGTATGGGATTTCGTACGGGATTTCGATTTCATACGGGATTTCGTACGGGATTTCAAACGGGATTTCGATTTCATACGGGATTTCGATTTCGTTCGGGATTTCGTACGGGATGTCGTACGGGATTTTGGACAGGATTTCGGACGGGATTTCGGAGGGGATTTCGGATGGGATTTCGGACTTGATTTTGTACAGGATTTCGTACGGGATTTCGTACAGGATTTTGGACGGGATTTCGGACGGGATTTCGGACTGGATTTCGTACAGGATTTCGTACGGGATGTCGTTCAGGATTTTGGACGGGATTTCGGACGGGATTTCGGACGGGATTTCAGATGAGATTTCGGACTGGATTTCGTACAGGATTTTGTATGGGATTTCGTACGGGATTTTGGACTGGATTTTGGACGGGATTTCGGACGGGATTTCGTACGGGATTTCGGACGGGATTTCAGACGGGATTTCGGACGGGATTTCGTACTGGATTTCGTACGGGATTTCGGACAGGATTTCGGACGGGATTTCGGACGGGATTTCGAACGGGATTTCGGACGGGATTTCGATTTCGGACGAGATTTTGTACGGGATTTCGATTTCGTACGGGATTTCGAAGGGGATTTCGATTTCGTACGGGATTTCGTACGGGATTTCGATTTCGTACAGGATTTCGGACGGGATTTCGATTTCAGACGGGATTTCGTACGGGATTTCGTATGGGATTTCGATTTCCTATGGAATTTCGTACGGGATTTCGATTTCGTACGGGATTTTGTAAGGGATTTCTATTTCGTACGGGATTTCTGACGGGATTTCCGACGGGATTTCGATTTCCTACGGGATTTCGTACAGGATTTCGATTTCGTACGGGATTTCATATGGGATTTTGTATGGGATTTCGTACAGGATTTCGTACGGGATTTCGGACGGGATTTCGGACAGGATTTCAGACGGGATTTCGGACGGGATTTTGGACTGGATTTCGGACGGGATTTCGGACGGGATTTCGTACGGGATTTCAATTTCATACGGGATTTCGATTTCGTCGGGATTTCGTACAGGATTTCGTACGGGATGTCGTACGGGATTTTGGACGGGATTTCGGACGGGATTTCGAACGGGATTTCGGACGGGATTTCGGATGGGATTTTGGACTGGATTTCGTACAGGATTTCGTACGGGATGTCGTACAGGATTTTGGACGGGATTTCGGACGGGATTTCGGACGGGATTTCGGATGAGATTTCGGACTGGATTTCGTACAGGATTTTGTATGGGATTTCGTACGGGATTTCGGACTGGATTTCGGACGGGATTTCGGACGGGATTTCGTACGGGATTTCGGACGGGATTTCAGACGGGATTTCGGACGGGATTTCGTATGGGATTTCGTACGGGATTTCGTACGGGATTTCGTACAGGATTTCGGACGGGATTTCGGACAGGATTTTGTACGGGATTTCTTACGGGATTTCGTACTGGATTTCGTACGGGATTTCGGACTGGATTTCGGACGCGATTTCGGACGGGATTTCGGATGGGATTTCGTACGGGATTTCGTACGGGATTTCGTACGGGATTTCGATTTCGTACGAAATTTCGATTTCGTCCGGGATATCGTACGGGATTTCGATTTTGTACAGGATTTCGGACTGGATTTCGTACAGGATTTCGTACGGGATTTCGGAAGGGATTTCGTACGGGATTTCATACGGGATTTTGTACGGGATTTCGATTTCGTACGAAATTTCGATTTCGTCCGGGATATCGTACGGGATTTCGATTTTGTACAGGATTTCGGACTGGATTTCGTACAGGATTTCATACGGGATTTCGGACTGGTTTTTGGACGGGATTTCGGACGGGATTTAGATATCGGACGGGATTTTGATTTCGGAAGGGATTTCGTATGGGATTTCGTACGGGATTTCGATTTCATACGGGATTTCGTACGGGATTTCAAACGGGATTTCGATTTCATACGGGATTTAGATTTCGTTCGGGATTTCGTACGGGATGTCGTACGGGATTTTGGACAGGATTTCGGACGGGATTTCGGAGGGGATTTCGGATGGGATTTCGGACTTGATTTTGTACAGGATTTCGTACGGGATTTCGTACAGGATTTTGGACGGGATTTCGGACGGGATTTCGGACTGGATTTCGTACAGGATTTCGTACGGGATGTCGTTCAGGATTTTGGACGGGATTTCGGACGGGATTTCGGACGGGATTTCAGATGAGATTTCGGACTGGATTTCGTACAGGATTTTGTATGGGATTTCGTACGGGATTTTGGACTGGATTTCGGACGGGATTTCGGACGGGATTTCGTACGGGATTTCGGACGGGATTTCAGACGGGATTTCGGACGGGATTTCGTACTGGATTTCGTACGGGATTTCGGACAGGATTTCGGACGGGATTTCGGACGGGATTTCGAACGGGATTTCGGACGGGATTTCGATTTCGGACGAGATTTTGTACGGGATTTCGATTTCGTACGGGATTTCGAAGGGGATTTCGATTTCGTACGGGATTTCGTACGGGATTTCGATTTCGTACAGGATTTCGGACGGGATTTCGATTTCAGACAGGATTTCGTACGGGATTTCGTATGGGATTTCGATTTCCTATGGAATTTCGTACGGGATTTCGATTTCGTACGGGATTTTGTAAGGGATTTCTATTTCGTACGGGATTTCTGACGGGATTTCCGACGGGATTTCGATTTCCTACGGGATTTCGTACAGGATTTCGATTTTGTACGGGATTTCGTATGGGATTTTGTATGGGATTTCGTACAGGATTTCGTACGGGATTTCGGACGGGATTTCGGACAGGATTTCAGACGGGATTTCGGACGGGATTTTGGACTGGATTTCGGACGGGATTTCGGACGGGATTTCGTACGGGATTTCAATTTCATACGGGATTTCGATTTCGTCGGGATTTCGTACAGGATTTCGTACGGGATGTCGTACGGGATTTTGGACGGGATTTCGGACGGGATTTCGAACGGGATTTCGGACGGGATTTCGGATGGGATTTTGGACTGGATTTCGTACAGGATTTCGTACGGGATGTCGTACAGGATTTTGGACGGGATTTCGGACGGGATTTCGGACGGGATTTCGGATGAGATTTCGGACTGGATTTCGTACAGGATTTTGTATGGGATTTCGTACGGGATTTCGGACTGGATTTCGGACGGGATTTCGGACGGGATTTCGTACGGGATTTCGGACGGGATTTCAGACGGGATTTCGGACGGGATTTCGTATGGGATTTCGTACGGGATTTCGTACGGGATTTCGTACAGGATTTCGGACGGGATTTCGGACAGGATTTCGTACGGGATTTCTTACGGGATTTCGTACTGGATTTCGTACGGGATTTCGGACTGGATTTCGGACGCGATTTCGGACGGGATTTCGGATGGGATTTCGTACGGGATTTCGTACGGGATTTCGTACGGGATTTCGATTTCGTACGAAATTTCGATTTCGTCCGGGATATCGTACGGGATTTCGATTTTGTACAGGATTTCGGACTGGATTTCGTACAGGATTTCGTACGGGATTTCGGAAGGGATTTCGGACTGGTTTTTGGACGGGATTTCGGACGGGATTTAGATATCGGACAGGATTTAGATTTCAGAACGGATTTCGTATGCGATTTCGTACGGGATTTCGATTTCATACGGGATTTCGTACGGGATTTCAAACGGGATTTCGATTTCATACGGGATTTCGATTTCGTACGGGATTTCGTACGGGATTACGATTTTGTACGGGATTTCGGACTGGATTTCGTACAGGATTTCGTACGGGATTTCGGAAGGGATTTCGGACTGGTTTTTGGACGGGATTTCGGACGTGATTTAGATTTGGACGGGATTTAGATTTCGGAAGGGATTTCGTATGGGATTTCGTACGGGATTTCGATTTCGTACGGGATTTCGTACGGGATTTCGTACGGGATTTCGATTTCATACGGGATTTCGATTTCGTACGGGATTTCGTACAGGATTTCGTACGGGATGTCGTACGGGATTTCGGACGGGATTTCGGATGGGATTTCGGACTGGATTTCGTACAGGATTTCGTACGGGATTTCGTACAGGATTTTGGACAGGATTTCGGACGGGATTTCGGACTGGATTTCGTACAGGATTTCGTACGGGATGTCGTACAGGATTTTGGATGGGATTTCGGACGGGATTTCGGACGGGATTTCGGATGAGATTTCGGACTGGATTTCGTACAGGATTTTGTATGGGATTTCGTACGAAATTTTGGACTGGATTTCGGACGGGATTTCGGACGGGATTTCGTACGGGATTTCGGACGGGATTTCAGACGGGATTTCGGACAGGATTTCGTATGGGATTTCGTACGGGATTTCGTACTGGATTTCGTACGGGATTTCGGACGGGATTTCGGACGGGATTTCGGACGGGATTTCGAACGGGATTTCGTACGGGATGTCGTACAGGATTTTGGACGGGATTTCGGACGGGATTTTGGATGAGATTTCGGACTGGATTTCGTACAGGATTTCGTACGGGATTTTGGACTGGATTTCGGACGGGATTTCGGACGGGATTTCGTACGGGATTTCGGACGGGATTTCAGACGGGATTTCGGACGGGATTTCGTATGGGATTTCGTACGGGATTTCGTACTGGATTTCGTACGGGATTTCGGACGGGATTTCGGACGGGATTTCGTACGGGATTTCGAACGGGATTTCGGACGGGATTTCGTACGGGATTTCGATTTCGTACAGGTTTTCGAACGGGATTTCGATTTCGTACGGGATTTCGTACGGGATTTCGATTTCGTACGGGATGTCGAACGGGATTTTGTAAGGGATTTCGATTTCGTACAGGATTTCGGACGGGATTTCGATTTCAGACGGGATTTCGTACGGGATTTCGTATGGGATTTCAATTTCCTACGGGATTTCGTACGGGATTTCGATTTAGTACGGGATTTTGTAAGGGATTTCTATTTCGTACGGGATTTCTGACGGGATTTCCGACGGGATTTTGATTTCCTACGGGATTTCGTACGGGATTTCGATTTCGTACGGGATTTCGTATGGGATTTTGTATGGGATTTCGTACAGGATTTCGTACGGGATTTCGGACGGGATTTCGGACAGGATTTCAGACGGGTTTTCGGACGGGATTTCGGACAGGATTTCGGACGGGATTTCGGACGGGATTTCGTACGGGATTTCAATTTCATACGGGATTTCGATTTCGTACGGGATTTCGTACAGGATTTCGTACGGGATGTCGTACGGGATTTTGGACGGGATTTCGGACGGGATTTCGGACGGGATTTCGGATGGGATTTCGGACTGGATTTCGTACAGGATTTCGTACGGGATGTCGTACAGGATTTTGGACGGGATTTCGAACGGGATTTCGGACGGGATTTCGGATGAGATTTCGGACTGGATTTCGAACTGGATTTTGTATGGGATTTCGTACGGGATTTCGGACTGGATTTCGGACGGGATTTCGGACGGGATTTCGTATGGGATTTCGGACAGGATTTCAGACGGGATTTCGGACGGGATTTCGTATGGGATTTTGTACGGGATTTCGTACGGGATTTCGTACAGGATTTCGGACGGGATTTCGGACGGGATTTCGTACGGGATTTCTTACGGGATTTCGTACTGGATTTCGTACGGGATTTCGGACTGGATTTCGGACACGATTTCGGACGGGATTTCGGATGGGATTTCGTACGGGATTTCGTACGGGATTTCGATTTCGTACGAAATTTCGATTTCGTCCGGGATATCGTATGGGATTTCGATTTTGTACAGGATTTCGGACTGAATTTCGTACAGGATTTTGTACGGGATTTCGGAAGGGATTTCGGACTGGTTTTTGGACGGGATTTCGGACGTGATTTAGATTTTGGACGGGATTTAGATTTCGGAAGGGATTTCGTATGGGATTTCGTACGGGATTTCGATTTCGTACGGGATTTCGTACGGGATTTCGTACGGGATTTCGATTTCATACGGGATTTCGATTTCGTACGGGATTTCGTACAGGATTTCGTACGGGATGTCGTACGGGATTTCGGACGGGATTTCGGATGGGATTTCGGACTGGATTTCGTACAGGATTTCGTACGGGATTTCGTACAGGATTTTGGACGGGATTTCGGACGGGATTTCAGACTGGATTTCGTACAGGATTTCGTACGGGATGTCGTACAGGATTTTGGACGGGATTTCGGACGGGATTTCGGATGGGATTTCGGATGGGATTTCGGACTGGATTTCGTACAGGATTTCGTACGGGATGTCGTACAGGATTTTGGACGGGATTTCGGACGGGATTTCGGACGGGATTTCGGATGAGATTTCGGACTGGATTTCGAACTGGATTTTGTATAGGATTTCGTACGGGATTTCGGACTGGATTTCGGACGGGATTTCGGACGGGATTTCGTACGGGATTTCGGACGGGATTTCAGACGGGATTTCGGACGGGATTTCGTATGGGATTTCGTACGGGATTTCGTACGGGATTTCGTACAGGATTTTGGACGGGATTTCGGACGGGATTTCGTACGGGATTTCTTACGGGATTTCGTACTGGATTTCGTACGGGATTTCGGACTGGATTTCGGACGCGATTTCGGACGGGATTTCGTACGGGATTTCGTACGGGATTTCGTACTGGATTTCGTACGGGATTTCGGACGGGATTTCGGACGGGATTTCGGACGGGATTTCGAACGGGATTTCGTACGGGATGTCGTACAGGATTTTGGACGGGATTTCGGACGGGATTTCGGACGGGATTTCGGATGAGATTTCGGACTGGATTTCGTACAGGATTTCGTACGGGATTTTGGACTGGATTTCGGACGGGATTTCGGACGGGATTTCGTACGGGATTTCGGACTGGATTTCGTACAGGATTTTGTATGGGATTTCGTACGGGATTTCGGACGGGATTTCGGACGGGATTTCGTACGGGATTTCGGACGGGATTTCAGACGGGATTTCGGACTGGATTTCGTATGGGATTTCGTACGGGATTTCGTACGGGATTTCGTACAGGATTTCGGACGGGATTTCGGACGGGATTTCGTACGGGATTTCTTACGGGATTTCGTACTGGATTTCGTACGAGATTTCGGACTGGATTTCGGACGCGATTTCGGACGGGATTTCGGATGGGATTTCGTACGGGATTTCGTACGGGATTTCGTACAGGATTTCGATTTCGTACGAAATTTCGATTTCGTCCGGGATATCGTATGGGATTTCGATTTTGTACAGGATTTCGGACTGGATTTCGTACAGGATTTCGTACGGGATTTCGGAAGGGATTTCGGACTGGTTTTTGGACGGGATTTCGGACGTGATTTAGATTTTGGACGGGATTTAGATTTCGGAAGGGATTTCGTATGGGATTTCGTACGGGATTTCGATTTCGTACGGGATTTCGTATGGGATTTCGTACGGGATTTCGATTTCATACGGGATTTCGATTTCGTACGGGATTTCGTACAGGATTTCGTACGGGATGTCGTACGGGATTTCGGACGGGATTTCGGACTGGATTTCGTACAGGATTTCGTACGAGATTTCGGATGGGATTTCGGACTGGATTTCGTACAGGATTTCGTACGAGATTTCGTACAGGATTTTGGACGGGATTTCGGACGGGATTTCGGACTGGATTTCGTACAGGATTTCGTACGGGATGTCGTACAGGATTTTGGACGGGATTTCGGACGGGATTTCGGACAGGATTTCGGATGAGATTTCGGACTGGATTTCGTACAGGATTTTGTATGGGATTTCGTACGGGATTTTGGACTGGATTTCGGACGGGATTTCGGACGGGATTTCGTACGGGATTTCGGACGGGATTTCAGATGGGATTTCGGACGGGATTTCGTATGGGATTTCGATTTCCTATGGAATTTCGTACGGGATTTCGATTTCGTACGGAATTTTGTAAGGGATTTCTATTTCGTACGGGATTTCTGACGGGATTTCCGACGGGATTTCGATTTCCTACGGGATTTCGTACGGGATTTCGATTTCGTACGGGATTTCGTATGGGATTTTGTATGGGATTTCGTACAGGATTTCGTACGGGATTTCGGACGGGATTTCGGACAGGATTTCAGACAGGATTTCGGACGGGATTTCGGACTGGATTTCGGACGGGATTTCAGACGGGATTTCATACGGGATTTCAATTTCATACGGGATTTCGATTTCGTACGGGATTTCGTACAGGATTTCGTACGGGATTTTGGACTGGATTTCGGACGGGATTTCGGACGGGATTTCGTACGGGATTTCGGACGGGATTTCAGACGAGATTTCGGACGGGATTTCGTATGGGATTCCGTACGGGATTTCGTACTGGATTTCGTACGGGATTTCGGACGGGATTTCAGACGGGATTTCGATTTCGTACGGGATTTCGTATGGGATTTTGTATGGGATTTCGTACAGGATTTCGTACGGGATTTCGATTTCGTACGGGATTTCGTATGGGATTTTGTATGGGATTTCGTACAGGATTTCGTACGGGATTTCGGACGGGATTTCGGACAGGATTTCAGACAGGATTTCGGACGGGATTTCGGACTGGATTTCGGACGGGATTTCAGACGGGATTTCGTACGGGATTTCAATTTCATACGGGATTTCGATTTCGTACGGGATTTCATACAGGATTTCGTACGGGATTTTGGACTGGATTTCGGACGGGATTTCGGACGGGATTTCGTACGGGATTTCGGACGGGATTTCAGACGAGATTTCGGACGGGATTTCGTATGGGATTCCGTACGGGATTTCGTACTGGATTTCGTACGGGATTTCGGACGGGATTTCAGACGGGATTTCGGACGGGATTTCGAACGGGATTTCGTACGGGATGTCGTACAGGATTTTGGACGGGATTTCGGACGGGATTTCGGATGAGATTTCGGACTGGATTTCGTACAGGATTTCGTACGGGATTTTGGACTGGATGTCGGACGGGATTTCGGACGGGATTTCGTACGGGATTTCGGACGGGATTTCAGACGGGATTTCGGACGGGATTTCGTATGGGATTTCGTATGGGATTTCGTACTGGATTTCGTACGGGATTTCGGACGGGATTTCGGACGGGATTTCGTACGGGATTTCGAACGGGATTTCGGACGGGATTTCGATTTCGGACGGGATTTCGTACGGGATTTCGATTTCGTACAGGTTTTCGAACGGGATTTCGATTTCGTACGGGATTTCGTACGGGATTTCTATTTCGTACGGGATGTCGAACGGGATTTTGTAAGGGATTTCGATTTCGTACAGGATTTCGGACGGGATTTCGATTTCAGACGGGATTTCGTACGGGATTTCGTATGGGATTTCGATTTCCTACGGGATTTCGTACGGGATTTCGATTTAGTACGGGATTTTGTATGGGATTTCTATTTCGTACGGGATTTCTGACGGGATTTCCGACGGGATTTTGATTTCCTACGGGATTTCGTACGGGATTTCGATTTCGTACAGGATTTCGTATGGGATTTTGTATGGGATTTCGTACAGGATTTCGTACGGGATTTCGGACGGGATTTCGGACAGGATTTCAGACGGGATTTCGGATGGGATTTCGGACGGGATTTCGGACGGGATTTCGGACGGGATTTCGTACGGGATTTCAATTTCATACGGGATTTCGATTTCGTACGGGATTTCGTACAGGATTTCGTACGGGATGTCGTACGGGATTTTGGACGGGATTTCGGACGGGATTTCGGACGGGATTTCGGATGGGATTTCGTATGGGATTTCGTACTGGATTTCGTACGGGATTTCGGACGGGATTTCGGACGGGATTTCGTACGGGATTTCGAACGGGATTTCGGACGGGATTTCGATTTCGGACGGGATTTCGTACGGGATTTCGATTTCGTACAGGTTTTCGAACGGGATTTCGATTTCGTACGGGATTTCGTACGGGATTTCTATTTCGTACGGGATGTCGAACGGGATTTTGTAAGGGATTTCGATTTCGTACAGGATTTCGGACGGGATTTCGATTTCAGACGGGATTTCGTACGGGATTTCGTATGGGATTTCGATTTCCTACGGGATTTCGTACGGGATTTCGATTTAGTACGGGATTTTGTATGGGATTTCTATTTCGTACGGGATTTCTGACGGGATTTCCGACGGGATTTTGATTTCCTACGGGATTTCGTACGGGATTTCGATTTCGTACAGGATTTCGTATGGGATTTTGTATGGGATTTCGTACAGGATTTCGTACGGGATTTCGGACGGGATTTCGGACAGGATTTCAGACGGGATTTCGGATGGGATTTCGGACGGGATTTCGGACGGGATTTCGGACGGGATTTCGTACGGGATTTCAATTTCATACGGGATTTCGATTTCGTACGGGATTTCGTACAGGATTTCGTACGGGATGTCGTACGGGATTTTGGACGGGATTTCGGACGGGATTTCGGACGGGATTTCGGATGGGATTTCGGACTGGATTTCGTACAGGATTTCGTACGGGATGTCGTACAGGATTTTGGACGGGATTTCGGACGGGATTTCGGACGGGATTTCGGATGAGATTTCGGACTGGATTTCGAACTGGATTTTGTATGGGATTTCGTACGGGATTTCGGACTGGATTTCGGACGGGATTTCGGACGGGATTTCGTATGGGATTTCGGACGGGATTTCAGACGGGATTTCGGACGGGATTTCGTATGGGATTTCGTACGGGATTTCGTACGGGATTTCGTACAGGATTTCGGAAGGGATTTCGGACGGGATTTCGTACGGGATTTCTTACGGGATTTCGTACTGGATTTCGTACGGGATTTCGGAATGGATTTCGGACACGATTTCGGACGGGATTTCGGATGGGATTTTGTACGGGATTTCGTACGGGATTTCGTACGGGATTTCGATTTCGTACGAAATTTCGATTTCGTCCGGGATATCGTATGGGATTTCGATTTTGTACAGGATTTCGGACTGGATTTCGTACAGGATTTCGTACGGGATTTCGGAAGGGATTTCGGACTGGTTTTTGGACGGGATTTCGGACGTGATTTAGATTTTGGACGGGATTTAGATTTCGGAAGGGATTTCGTATGGGATTTCGTACGGGATTTCGATTTCGTACGGGATTTCGTACGGGATTTTGTACGGGATTTCGATTTCATACGGGATTTCGATTTCGTACGGGATTTCGTACAGGATTTCGTACGGGATGTCGTACGGGATTTCGGACGGGATTTCGGATGGGATTTCGGACTGGATTTCGTACAGGATTTCGTACGGGATTTCGTACAGGATTTTGGACGGGATTTCGGACGGGATTTCGGACTGGATTTCGTACGGGATGTCGTACAGGATTTTGGACGGGATTTCGGACGGGATTTCGGACGGGATTTCGGATGGGATTTCGGACTGGATTTCGTACAGGATTTCGTACGGGATGTCGTACAGGATTTTGGACGGGATTTCGGACGGGATTTCGGACGGGATTTCGGATGAGATTTCGGACTGGATTTCGAACTGGATTTTGTATGGGATTTCGTACGGGATTTCGGACTGGATTTCGGACGGGATTTCGGACGGGATTTCGTACGGGATTTTGGACGGGATTTCAGACGGGATTTCGGACGGGATTTCGTATGGGATTTCGTACGAGATTTCGTACGGGATTTCGTACAGGATTTCGGACGGGATTTCGGACGGGATTTCGTACGGGATTTCTTATGGGATTTCGTACTGGATTTCGTACGGGATTTCGGACTGGATTTCGGACGCGATTTCGGACGGGATTTCAGATGGGATTTCGTACGGGATTTCGTACGGGATTTCGTACTGGATTTCGTACGGGATTTCGGACGGGATTTCGGACGGGATTTCGGACGGGATTTCGGACGGGATTTCGAACGGGATTTCGTACGGGATGTCGTACAGGATTTCGGACGGGATTTCGGACGGGATTTCGGATGAGATTTCGGACTGGATTTCGTACAGGATTTCGTACGGGATTTTGGACTGGATTTCGGACGGGATTTCGGACGGGATTTCGTACGGGATTTCGGACGGGATTTCAGACGGGATTTCGGACGGGATTTCGTATGGGATTTCGTACGGGATTTCGTACTGGATTTCGTACGGGATTTCGGACGGGATTTCGGACGGGATTTCGTACGGGATTTCGAACGGGATTTCGGACGGGATTTCGATTTCGGACGGGATTTCGTACGGGATTTCGATTTCGTACAGGTTTTCGAACGGGATTTCGATTTCGTACGGGATTTCGTACGGGATTTCTATTTCGTACGGGATGTCGAACGGGATTTTGTAAGGGATTTCGATTTCGTACAGGATTTCGGACGGGATTTCGATTTCAGACGGGATTTCGTACGGGATTTCGTATGGGATTTCGATTTCCTACGGGATTTCGTACGGGATTTCGATTTAGTACGGGATTTTGTAAGGGATTTCTATTTCGTACGGGATTTCTGACGGGATTTCCGACGGGATTTTGATTTCCTACGGGATTTCGTACGGGATTTCGATTTCGTACGGGATTTCGTATGGGATTTTGTATGGGATTTCGTACAGGATTTCGTACGGGATTTCGGACGAGATTTCGGACAGGATTTCAGATGGTATTTCGGACGGGATTTCGGACGGGATTTCGGACGGGATTTCGGACGGGATTTCGTACGGGATTTCAATTTCATACGGGATTTCGATTTCGTACGGGATTTCGTACAGGATTTCGTACGGGATGTCGTACGGGATTTTGGACCGGATTTCGGACGGGATTTCGGACGGGATTTCGGATGGGATTTCGGACTGGATTTCGTACAGGATTTCGTACGGGATGTCGTACAGGATTTTGGACGGGATTTCGGACGGGATTTCGGACGGGATTTCGGATGAGATTTCGGACTGGATTTCGAACTGGATTTTGTATGGGATTTCGTACGGGATTTCGGACTGGATTTCGGACGGGATTTCGGACGGGATTTCGTATGGGATTTCGGACGGGATTTCAGACGGGATTTCGGACGGGATTTCGTATGGGATTTCGTACGGGATTTCGTACGGGATTTCGTACAGGATTTCGGACGGGATTTCGGACGGGATTTCGTACGGGATTTCTTACGGGATTTCGTACTGGATTTCGTACGGGATTTCGGACTGGATTTCGGACACGATTTCGGACGGGATTTCGGATGGGATTTCGTACGGGATTTCGTACGGGATTTCGTACGGGATTTCGATTTCGTACGAAATTTCGATTTCGTACGGGATATCGTATGGGATTTCGATTTTGTACAGGATTTCGGACTGGATTTCGTACAGGATTTCGTACGGGATTTCGGAAGGGATTTCGGACTGGTTTTTGGACGGGATTTCGGACGTGATTTAGATTTTGGACGGGATTTAGATTTCGGAAGGGATTTCGTATGGAATTTCGTACGGGATTTCGATTTCGTACGGGATTTCGTACGGGATTGCGTACGGGATTTCGATTTCATACGGGATTTCGATTTCGTACGGGATGTCGTACAGGATTTTGGACGGGATTTCGGACGGGATTTCGGACGGGATTTCGGATGGGATTTCGGACTGGATTTCGTACAGGATTTCGTACGGGATGTCGTACAGGATTTCGGACTGGATTTCGAACTGGATTTTGTATGGGATTTCGTACAGGATTTCGGACTGGATTTTGGACGGGATTTCGGACGGGATTTCGTACGGGATTTCGGACGGGATTTCAGACGGGATTTTGGACGGGATTTCGTATGGGATTTCGTACGGGATTTCGTACGGGATTTCGTACAGGATTTCGGACGGGATTTCGGACGGGATTTCGTACGGGATTTCTTACGGGATTTCGTACTGGATTTCGTACGGGATTTCGGACTGGATTTCGGACGCGATTTCGGACGGGATTTCGGATGGGATTTCGTACGGGATTTCGTACGGGATTTCGTACGGGATTTCGATTTCGTACAAAATTTCGATTTCGTCCGGGATATCGTATGGGATTTCGATTTTGTACAGGATTTCGGACTGGATTTCGTACAGGATTTCGTACGGGATTTCGGAAGGGATTTCGGACTGGTTTTTGGACGGGATTTCGGACGTGATTTAGATTTTGGACGGGATTTAGATTTCGGAAGGGATTTCGTATGGGATTTCGTACGGGATTTCGATTTCGTACGGGATTTCGTACGGGATTTCGTACGGGATTTCGATTTCATACGGGATTTCGATTTCGTACGGGATTTCGTACAGGATTTCGTACGGGATGTCGTACGGGATTTCGGACGGGATTTCGGATGGGATTTCGGACTGGATTTCGTACAGGATTTCGTACGGGATTTCGTACAGGATTTTGGACGGGATTTCGGACGGGATTTCGGACTGGATTTCGTACAGGATTTCGTACGGGATGTCGTACAGGATTTTGGACGGGATTTCGGACGGGATTTCGGACAGGATTTCGGATGAGATTTCGGACTGGATTTCGTACAGGATTTTGTATGGGATTTCGTACGGGATTTTGGACTGGATTTCGGACGGGATTTCGGACGGGATTTCGTACGGGATTTCGGACGGGATTTCAGACGGGATTTCGGACGGGATTTCGTATGGGATTTCGATTTCCTATGTAATTTCGTACGGGATTTCGATTTCGTACGGGATTTTGTAAGGGATTTCTATTTCGTACGGGATTTCTGACGGGATTTCCGACGGGATTTCGATTTCCTACGGGATTTCGTACGGGATTTCGATTTCGTACGGGATTTCGTATGGGATTTTGTATGGGATTTCGTACAGGATTTCGTACGGGATTTCGGACGGGATTTCGGACAGGATTTCAGACGGGATTTCGGACGGGATTTCGGACTGGATTTCGTACAGGATTTCGTACGGGATGTCGTACAGGATTTTGGACGGGATTTCGGACGGGATTTCGGACGGGATTTCGGACGGGATTTTGGACGGGATTTCGGACGGGATTTCGGACTGGATTTCGTACAGGATTTCGTACGGGATGTCGTACAGGATTTTGGACGGGATTTCGGACGGGATTTCGGACGGGATTTCGGATGAGATTTCGGACTGGATTTCGAACTGGATTTTGTATGGGATTTCGTACGGGATTTCGGACTGGATTTCGGACGGGATTTCGGACGGGATTTCGTACGGGATTTTGGACGGGATTTCAGACGGGATTTCGGACGGGATTTCGTATGGGATTTCGTACGAGATTTCGTACGGGATTTCGTACAGGATTTCGGACGGGATTTCGGACGGGATTTCGTACGGGATTTCTTATGGGATTTCGTACTGGATTTCGTACGGGATTTCGGACTGGATTTCGGACGCGATTTCGGACGGGATTTCAGATGGGATTTCGTACGGGATTTCGTACGGGATTTCGTACTGGATTTCGTACGGGATTTCGGACGGGATTTCGGACGGGATTTCGGACGGGATTTCGGACGGGATTTCGAACGGGATTTCGTACGGGATGTCGTACAGGATTTCGGACGGGATTTCGGACGGGATTTCGGATGAGATTTCGGAATGGATTTCGTACAGGATTTCGTACGGGATTTTGGACTGGATTTCGGACGGGATTTCGGACGGGATTTCGTACGGGATTTCGGACGGGATTTCAGACGGGATTTCGGACGGGATTTCGTATGGGATTTCGTATGGGATTTCGTACTGGATTTCGTACGGGATTTCGGACGGGATTTCGGACGGGATTTCGTACGGGATTTCGTACGGGATTTCAGACGGGATTTCAGACGGGATTTCGGACGGGATTTCGTATGGGATTTCGATTTCCTATGTAATTTCGTACGGGATTTCGATTTCGTACGGGATTTTGTAAGGGATTTCTATTTCGTACGGGATTTCTGACGGGATTTCCGACGGGATTTCGATTTCCTACGGGATTTCGTACGGGATTTCGATTTCGTACGGGATTTCGTATGGGATTTTGTATGGGATTTCGTACAGGATTTCGTACGGGATTTCGGACGGGATTTCGGACGGGATTTCGGACGGGATTTCGGACGGGATTTCGTACGGGATTTCAATTTCATACGGGATTTCGATTTCGTACGGGATTTCGTACAGGATTTCGTACGGGATGTCGTACGGGATTTTGGACCGGATTTCGGACGGGATTTCGGACGGGATTTCGGATGGGATTTCGGACTGGATTTCGTACAGGATTTCGTACGGGATGTCGTACAGGATTTTGGACGGGATTTCGGACGGGATTTCGGACGGGATTTCGGATGAGATTTCGGACTGGATTTCGAACTGGATTTTGTATGGGATTTCGTACGGGATTTCGGACTGGATTTCGGACGGGATTTCGGACGGGATTTCGTATGGGATTTCGGACGGGATTTCAGACGGGATTTCGGACGGGATTTCGTATGGGATTTCGTACGGGATTTCGTACGGGATTTCGTACAGGATTTCGGACGGGATTTCGGACGGGATTTCGTACGGGATTTCTTACGGGATTTCGTACTGGATTTCGTACGGGATTTCGGACTGGATTTCGGACACGATTTCGGACGGGATTTCGGATGGGATTTCGTACGGGATTTCGTACGGGATTTCGTACGGGATTTCGATTTCGTACGAAATTTCGATTTCGTACGGGATATCGTATGGGATTTCGATTTTGTACAGGATTTCGGACTGGATTTCGTACAGGATTTCGTACGGGATTTCGGAAGGGATTTCGGACTGGTTTTTGGACGGGATTTCGGACGTGATTTAGATTTTGGACGGGATTTAGATTTCGGAAGGGATTTCGTATGGAATTTCGTACGGGATTTCGATTTCGTACGGGATTTCGTACGGGATTGCGTACGGGATTTCGATTTCATACGGGATTTCGATTTCGTACGGGATGTCGTACAGGATTTTGGACGGGATTTCGGACGGGATTTCGGACGGGATTTCGGATGGGATTTCGGACTGGATTTCGTACAGGATTTCGTACGGGATGTCGTACAGGATTTCGGACTGGATTTCGAACTGGATTTTGTATGGGATTTCGTACAGGATTTCGGACTGGATTTTGGACGGGATTTCGGACGGGATTTCGTACGGGATTTCGGACGGGATTTCAGACGGGATTTTGGACGGGATTTCGTATGGGATTTCGTACGGGATTTTGTACGGGATTTCGTACAGGATTTCGGACGGGATTTCGGACGGGATTTCGTACGGGATTTCTTACGGGATTTCGTACTGGATTTCGTACGGGATTTCGGACTGGATTTCGGACGCGATTTCGGACGGGATTTCGGATGGGATTTCGTACGGGATTTCGTACGGGATTTCGTACGGGATTTCGATTTCGTACAAAATTTCGATTTCGTCCGGGATATCGTATGGGATTTCGATTTTGTACAGGATTTCGGACTGGATTTCGTACAGGATTTCGTACGGGATTTCGGAAGGGATTTCGGACTGGTTTTTGGACGGGATTTCGGACGTGATTTAGATTTTGGACGGGATTTAGATTTCGGAAGGGATTTCGTATGGGATTTCGTACGGGATTTCGATTTCGTACGGGATTTCGTACGGGATTTCGTACGGGATTTCGATTTCATACGGGATTTCGATTTCGTACGGGATTTCGTACAGGATTTCGTACGGGATGTCGTACGGGATTTCGGACGGGATTTCGGATGGGATTTCGGACTGGATTTCGTACAGGATTTCGTACGGGATTTCGTACAGGATTTTGGACGGGATTTCGGACGGGATTTCGGACTGGATTTCGTACAGGATTTCGTACGGGATGTCGTACAGGATTTTGGACGGGATTTCGGACGGGATTTCGGACAGGATTTCGGATGAGATTTCGGACTGGATTTCGTACAGGATTTTGTATGGGATTTCGTACGGGATTTTGGACTGGATTTCGGACGGGATTTCGGACGGGATTTCGTACGGGATTTCGGACGGGATTTCAGACGGGATTTCGGACGGGATTTCGTATGGGATTTCGATTTCCTATGTAATTTCGTACGGGATTTCGATTTCGTACGGGATTTTGTAAGGGATTTCTATTTCGTACGGGATTTCTGACGGGATTTCCGACGGGATTTCGATTTCCTACGGGATTTCGTACGGGATTTCGATTTCGTACGGGATTTCGTATGGGATTTTGTATGGGATTTCGTACAGGATTTCGTACGGGATTTCGGACGGGATTTCGGACAGGATTTCAGACGGGATTTCGGACGGGATTTCGGACTGGATTTCGTACAGGATTTCGTACGGGATGTCGTACAGGATTTTGGACGGGATTTCGGACGGGATTTCGGACGGGATTTCGGACGGGATTTTGGACGGGATTTCGGACGGGATTTCGGACTGGATTTCGTACAGGATTTCGTACGGGATGTCGTACAGGATTTTGGACGGGATTTCGGACGGGATTTCGGACGGGATTTCGGATGAGATTTCGGACTGGATTTCGAACTGGATTTTGTATGGGATTTCGTACGGGATTTCGGACTGGATTTCGGACGGGATTTCGGACGGGATTTCGTACGGGATTTTGGACGGGATTTCAGACGGGATTTCGGACGGGATTTCGTATGGGATTTCGTACGAGATTTCGTACGGGATTTCGTACAGGATTTCGGACGGGATTTCGGACGGGATTTCGTACGGGATTTCTTATGGGATTTCGTACTGGATTTCGTACGGGATTTCGGACTGGATTTCGGACGCGATTTCGGACGGGATTTCAGATGGGATTTCGTACGGGATTTCGTACGGGATTTCGTACTGGATTTCGTACGGGATTTCGGACGGGATTTCGGACGGGATTTCGGACGGGATTTCGGACGGGATTTCGAACGGGATTTCGTACGGGATGTCGTACAGGATTTCGGACGGGATTTCGGACGGGATTTCGGATGAGATTTCGGAATGGATTTCGTACAGGATTTCGTACGGGATTTTGGACTGGATTTCGGACGGGATTTCGGACGGGATTTCGTACGGGATTTCGGACGGGATTTCAGACGGGATTTCGGACGGGATTTCGTATGGGATTTCGTACGGGATTTCGTACTGGATTTCGTACGGGATTTCGGACGGGATTTCGGACGGGATTTCGTACGGGATTTCGTACGGGATTTCAGACGGGATTTCAGACGGGATTTCGGACGGGATTTCGTATGGGATTTCGATTTCCTATGTAATTTCGTACGGGATTTCGATTTCGTACGGGATTTTGTAAGGGATTTCTATTTCGTACGGGATTTCTGACGGGATTTCCGACGGGATTTCGATTTCCTACGGGATTTCGTACGGGATTTCGATTTCGTACGGGATTTCGTATGGGATTTTGTATGGGATTTCGTACAGGATTTCGTACGGGATTTCGGACGGGATTTCGGACAGGATTTCAGACGGGATTTCGGACGGGATTTCGGACTGGATTTCGTACAGGATTTCGTACGGGATGTCGTACAGGATTTTGGACGGGATTTCGGACGGGATTTCGGACGGGATTTCGGACGGGATTTTGGACGGGATTTCGGACGGGATTTCGGACTGGATTTCGTACAGGATTTCGTACGGGATGTCGTACAGGATTTTGGACGGGATTTCGGACGGGATTTCGGACGGGATTTCGGATGAGATTTCGGACTGGATTTCGAACTGGATTTTGTATGGGATTTCGTACGGGATTTCGGACTGGATTTCGGACGGGATTTCGGACGGGATTTCGTACGGGATTTTGGACGGGATTTCAGACGGGATTTCGGACGGGATTTCGTATGGGATTTCGTACGAGATTTCGTACGGGATTTCGTACAGGATTTCGGACGGGATTTCGGACGGGATTTCGTACGGGATTTCTTATGGGTTTTCGTACTGGATTTCGTACGGGATTTCGGACTGGATTTCGGACGCGATTTCGGACGGGATTTCAGATGGGATTTCGTACGGGATTTCGTACGGGATTTCGTACTGGATTTCGTACGGGATTTCGGACGGGATTTCGGACGGGATTTCGGACGGGATTTCGGACGGGATTTCGAACGGGATTTCGTACGGGATGTCGTACAGGATTTCGGACGGGATTTCGGACGGGATTTCGGATGAGATTTCGGAATGGATTTCGTACAGGATTTCGTACGGGATTTTGGACTGGATTTCGGACGGGATTTCGGACGGGATTTCGTACGGGATTTCGGACGGGATTTCAGACGGGATTTCGGACGGGATTTCGTATGGGATTTCGTACGGGATTTCGTACTGGATTTCGTACGGGATTTCGGACGGGATTTCGGACGGGATTTCGTACGGGATTTCGAACGGGATTTCGGACGGGATTTCGATTTCGGACGGGATTTCGTACGGGATTTCGATTTCGTACAGGTTTTCGAACGGGATTTCGATTTCGTACGGGATTTCGTACGGGATTTCTATTTCGTACGGGATGTCGAACGGGATTTTGTAAGGGATTTCGATTTCGTACAGGATTTTGTACGGGATGTCGTACAGGATTTTGGACGGGATTTCGGACGGGATTTCGGACGGGATTTCGGATGAGATTTCGGACTGGATTTCGAACTGGATTTTGTATGGGATTTCGTACGGGATTTCGGACTGGATTTCGGACGGGATTTCGGACGGGATTTCGTATGGGATTTCGGACGGGATTTCAGACAGGATTTCGGACGGGATTTCGTATGGGATTTCGTACGGGATTTCGTACGGGATTTCGTACAGGATTTCGGACGGGATTTCGGACGGGATTTCGTACGGGATTTCTTACGGGATTTCGTACTGGATTTCGTACGGGATTTCGGACTGGATTTCGGACACGATTTCGGACGGGATTTCGGATGGGATTTCGTACGGGATTTCGTACGGGATTTCGTACGGGATTTCGATTTCGTACGAAATTTCGATTTCGTACGGGATATCGTATGGGATTTCGACTTTGTACAGGATTTCGGACTGGATTTCGTACAGGATTTCGTACGGGATTTCGGAAGGGATTTCGGACTGGTTTTTGGACGGGATTTCGGACGTGATTTAGATTTTGGACGGGATTTAGATTTCGGAAGGGATTTCGTATGGAATTTCGTACGGGATTTCGATTTCGTACGGGATTTCGTACGGGATTGCGTACGGGATTTCGATTTCATACGGGATTTCGATTTCGTACGGGATGTCGTACAGGATTTTGGACGGGATTTCGGACGGGATTTCGGACGGGATTTCGGATGGGATTTCGGACTGGATTTCGTACAGGATTTCGTACGGGATGTCGTACAGGATTTCGGACTGGATTTCGAACTGGATTTTGTATGGGATTTCGTACAGGATTTCGGACTGGATTTTGGACGGGATTTCGGACGGGATTTCGTACGGGATTTCGGACGGGATTTCAGACGGGATTTTGGACGGGATTTCGTATGGGATTTCGTACGGGATTTCGTACGGGATTTCGTACAGGATTTCGGACGGGATTTCGGACGGGATTTCGTACGGGATTTCTTACGGGATTTCGTACTGGATTTCGTACGGGATTTCGGACTGGATTTCGGACGCGATTTCGGACGGGATTTCGGATGGGATTTCGTACGGGATTTCGTACGGGATTTCGTACGGGATTTCGATTTCGTACAAAATTTCGATTTCGTCCGGGATATCGTATGGGATTTCGATTTTGTACAGGATTTCGGACTGGATTTCGTACAGGATTTCGTACGGGATTTCGGAAGGGATTTCGGACTGGTTTTTGGACGGGATTTCGGACGTGATTTAGATTTTGGACGGGATTTAGATTTCGGAAGGGATTTCGTATGGGATTTCGTACGGGATTTCGATTTCGTACGGGATTTCGTACGGGATTTCGTACGGGATTTCGATTTCATACGGGATTTCGATTTCGTACGGGATTTCGTACAGGATTTCGTACGGGATGTCGTACGGGATTTCGGACGGGATTTCGGATGGGATTTCGGACTGGATTTCGTACAGGATTTCGTACGGGATTTCGTACAGGATTTTGGACGGGATTTCGGACGGGATTTCGGACTGGATTTCGTACAGGATTTCGTACGGGATGTCGTACAGGATTTTGGACGGGATTTCGGACGGGATTTCGGACAGGATTTCGGATGAGATTTCGGACTGGATTTCGTACAGGATTTTGTATGGGATTTCGTACGGGATTTTGGACTGGATTTCGGATGGGATTTCGGACGGGATTTCGTACGGGATTTCGGACGGGATTTCAGACGGGATTTCGGATGGGATTTCGTATGGGATTTCGATTTCCTATGTAATTTCGTACGGGATTTCGATTTCGTACGGGATTTTGTAAGGGATTTCTATTTCGTACGGGATTTCTGACGGGATTTCCGACGGGATTTCGATTTCCTACGGGATTTCGTACGGGATTTCGATTTCGTACGGGATTTCGTATGGGATTTTGTATGGGATTTCGTACAGGATTTCGTACGGGATTTCGGACGGGATTTCGGACAGGATTTCAGACGGGATTTCGGACGGGATTTCGGACTGGATTTCGTACAGGATTTCGTACGGGATGTCGTACAGGATTTTGGACGGGATTTCGGACGGGATTTCGGACGGGATTTCGGACGGGATTTTGGACGGGATTTCGGACGGGATTTCGGACTGGATTTCGTACAGGATTTCGTACGGGATGTCGTACAGGATTTTGGACGGGATTTCGGACGGGATTTCGGACGGGATTCGGATGAGATTTCGGACTGGATTTCGAACTGGATTTTGTATGGGATTTTGTACGGGATTTCGGACTGGATTTCGGACGGGATTTCGGACGGGATTTCGTACGGGATTTTGGACGGGATTTCAGACGGGATTCGGACGGGATTTCGTATGGGATTTCGTACGAGATTTCGTACGGGATTTCGTACAGGATTTCGGACGGGATTTCGGACGGGATTTCGTACGGGATTTCTTATGGGATTTCGTACTGGATTTCGTACGGGATTTCGGACTGGATTTCGGACGCGATTTCGGACGGGATTTCAGATGGGATTTCGTACGGGATTTCGTACGGGATTCGTACTGGATTTCGTACGGGATTTCGGACGGGATTTCGGACGGGATTTCGGACGGGATTTCGGACGGGATTTCGAACGGGATTTCGTACGGGATGTCGTACAGGATTTCGGACGGGATTTCGGACGGGATTTCGGATGAGATTTCGGAATGGATTTCGTACAGGATTTCGTACGGGATTTTGGACTGGATTTCGGACGGGATTTCGGACGGGATTTCGTACGGGATTTCGGACGGGATTTCAGACGGGATTTCGGACGGGATTTCGTATAGGATTTCGTACGGGATTTCGTACTGGATTTCGTACGGGATTTCGGACGGGATTTCGGACGGGATTTCGTACGGGATTTCGAACGGGATTTCGGACGGGATTTCGATTTCGGACGGGATTTCGTACGGGATTTCGATTTCGTACAGGTTTTCGAACGGGATTTCGATTCGTACGGGATTTCGTACGGGATTTCTATTTCGTACGGGATGTCGAACGGGATTTTGTAAGGGATTTCGATTTCGTACAGGATTTCGGACGGGATTTCGATTTCAGACGGGATTTCGTACGGGATTTCGTATGGGATTTCGATTTCCTACGGGATTTCGTACGGGGATTTCGATTTAGTACGGGATTTTGTAAGGGATTTCTATTTCGTACGGGATTTCTGACGGGATTTCCGACGGGATTTTGATTTCCTACGGGATTTCGTACGGGATTTCGATTTCGTACGGGATTTCGTATGGGATTTTGTATGGGATTTCGTACAGGATTTCGTACGGGATTTCGGACGGGATTTCGGACAGGATTTCAGATGGTATTTCGGACGGGATTTCGGACGGGATTTCGGACGGGATTTCGGACGGGATTTCGTACGGGATTTCAATTTCATACGGGATTTCGATTTCGTACGGGATTTCGTACAGGATTTCGTACGGGATGTCGTACGGGATTTTGGACGGATTTCGGACGGGATTTCGGACGGGATTTCGGATGGGATTTTGGACTGGATTTCGTACAGGATTCGTACGGGATGTCGTACAGGATTTTGGACGGGATTTCGGACGGGATTTCGGACGGGATTTCGGATGAGATTTCGGACTGGATTTCGAACTGGATTTTGTATGGGATTTCGTACGGGATTTCGGACTGGATTTCGGACGGGATTTCGGACGGGATTTCGTTATGGGATTTCGGACGGGATTTCAGACGGGATTTCGGACGGGATTTCGTATGGGATTTCGTACGGGATTTCGTACGGGATTTCGTACAGGATTTCGGACGGGATTTCGGACGGGATTTCGTACGGGATTTCTTACGGGATTTCGTACTGGATTCGTACGGGATTTCGGACTGGATTTCGGACACGATTTCGGACGGGATTTCGGATGGGATTTCGTACGGGATTTCGTACGGGATTTCGTACGGGATTTCGATTTCGTACGAAATTTCGATTTCGTACGGGATATCGTATGGGATTTCGATTTTGTACAGGATTTCGGACTGGATTTCGTACAGGATTTCGTACGGGATTTCGGAAGGGATTTCGGACTGGTTTTTGGACGGGATTTCGGACGTGATTTAGATTTTGGACGGGATTTAGATTTCGGAAGGGATTTCGTATGGAATTTCGTACGGGATTTCGATTTCGTACGGGATTTCGTACGGGATTGCGTACGGGATTTCGATTTCATACGGGATTTCGATTTCGTACGGGATGTCGTACAGGATTTTTGACGGGATTTCGGACGGGATTTCGGACAGGATTTCGGATGAGATTTCGGACTGGATTTCGTACAGGATTTGTATGGGATTTCGTACGGGATTTTGGACTGGATTTCGGATGGGATTTCGGAGGGATTTCGTACGGGATTTCGGACGGGATTTCAGACGGGATTCGGATGGGATTTCGTATGGGATTTCGATTTCCTATGTAATTTCGTACGGGATTTCGATTTCGTACGGGATTTTGTAAGGGATTTCTATTTCGTACGGGATTTCTGACGGGATTTCCGACGGGATTTCGATTTCCTACGGGATTTCGTACGGGATTTCGATTTCGTACGGGATTTCGTATGGGATTTTGTATGGGATTTCGTACAGGATTTCGTACGGATTTCGGACGGGATTTCGGACAGGATTTCAGACGGGATTTTCGGACGGGATTTCGGACTGGATTTCGTACAGGATTTCGTACGGGATGTCGTACAGGATTTGGACGGGATTTCGGACGGGATTTCGGACGGGATTTCGGACGGGATTTTGGACGGGATTTCGGACGGGATTTCGGACGGATTTCGTACAGGATTTCGTACGGGATTTCGTACAGGATTTTGGACGGGATTTCGGACGGGATTTCGGACGGGATTCGGATGAGATTTCGGACTGGATTTCGAACTGGATTTTGTATGGGATTTTGTACGGGATTCGGACTGGATTTCGGAGGGATTTCGGACGGGATTTCGTACGGGCATTTTGGACGGGATTTCAGACGGGATTTCGGACGGGATTTCGTATGGGATTCGTACGAGATTTCGTACGGATTTCGTACAGGATTTCGGAAGGGATTTCGGACGGATTCGTACGGGATTTCTTATGGGATTTCGTACTGGATTTCGTACGGGATTTCAGGACATGGATTTCGGACGCGATTTCGGACGGGATTTCAGATGGGATTTCGTACGGGATTTCGTACGGGATTTTCGTACTGGATTTCGTAACGGGATTTCGGACGGGATTTCGGACGGGATTTCGGACGGGATTTCGGACGGGATTTCGAACGGGATTTCGTACGGGATGTCGTACAGGATTTCGGACGGGATTTCGGACGGGATTTCGGATGAGATTCGGAATGGATTTCGTACAGGATTTCGTACGGGATTTTGGACTGGATTTCGGACGGGATTTCGGACGGGATTTCGTACGGGATTTCGGACGGGATTTCAGACGGGATTTCGGACGGGATTTCGTATAGGATTTCGTACGGGATTTCGTACTGGATTTCGTACGGGATTTCGGACGGGATTTCGGACGGGATTTCGTACGGGATTCGAACGGGATTTCGGACGGGATTTCGATTTTCGGACGGGATTTCGTACGGGATTTCGATTTCGTACAGGTTTTCGAACGGGGATTTCGATTTCGTACGGGATTTCGTACGGGATTTCTATTTCGTACGGGATTGTCGAACGGGATTTTTGTAAGGGATTTCGATTTCGTACAGGATTTCGGACGGGATTTCGATTTCAGACGGGATTTCGTACGGGATTTCGTATGGGATTTCGATTTCCTACGGGATTTCGTACGGGATTTCGATTTAGTACGGGATTTTGTACGGGATTTCTATTTCGTACGGGATTTCTGACGGGATTTCCGACGGGATTTGATTTCCTACGGGATTTCGTACGGGATTTCGATTTCGTACGGGATTTCGTATGGGATTTTGTATGGGATTTCGTACAGGATTTCGTACGGGATTTCGGACGGGATTTCGGACAGGATTTCAGATGGTATTTCGGACGGGATTTCGGACGGGATTTCGGACGGGATTTCGGACGGGATTTCGTACGGGATTTCAATTTCATACGGGATTTCGATTTCGTACGGGATTTCGTACAGGATTTCGTACGGGATGTCGTACGGGATTTTGGACCGGATTTCGGACGGGATTTCGGACGGGATTTCGGATGGGATTTTGGACTGGATTTCGTACAGGATTTCGTACGGAATGTCGTACAGGATTTTGGACGGGATTTCGGACGGATTTCGGACGGGATTTCGGGATGAGCTTCGGACTGGATTCGAACTGGATTTTGTACGGGATTTCGTACGGGATTTCGGGACTGGATTCGGACGGGATTTCGGACGGATTTCGTTATGGGATTCGGACGGGATTCAGACGGGATTCGGACGGGATCGTTATGGATTCGTACGGGATTTCGTACGGGATTTCGTACAGGATTTCGGACGGGATTCGGACGGGATTTCGTACGGGATTTCTTACGGGATTTCGTACTGGATTTCGTACGGGATTTCGGACTGGATTTCGGACACGATTTCGGACGGGATTTCGGATGGGATTTCGTACGGATTTCGTTACGGGATTTCGTACGGGATTTCGATTTCGTACGAAATTTCGATTCGTACGGGATATCGTATGGGATTTCGATTTGTACAGGATTTCGGACTGGATTTCGTACAGGATTTCGTACGGGATTTCGGAAGGGATTTCGGACTGGTTTTGGACGGGATTTCGGACGTGATTTAGATTTTGGACGGGATTAGATTTCGGAAGGGATTTCGTATGGAATTTCGTACGGGATTTCGATTTCGTACGGATTTCGTACGGGATTGCGTACGGGATTTCGATTTCATACGGGATTTCGATTTCGTACGGGATGTCGTACAGGATTTTGACGGGATTTCGGACGGGATTTCGGACGGGATTTCGGATGGGATTTCGGACTGGATTTCGTACAGGATTTCGTACGGGATGTCGTACAGGATTTTGGACGGGATTTCGAACGGGATTTGGACGGGATTTCGGATGAGATTTCGGACTGGATTTCGAACTGGATTTGTATGGGATTTCGTACAGGATTTCGGACTGGATTTTGGACGGGATTTCGGACGGGATTTCGTACGGGATTTCGGACGGGATGTCGTACGGGATTTCGGACGGGATTTCGGATGGGATTTCGGGGATTTGTTACAGGATTTCGTACGGGATTTCGTACAGGATTTTGGACAGGATTTCGGACGGGATTTCGGACTGGATTTCGACAGGATTCGTACGGAGTCGTACAGGATTTGACGGGATTTCGGACGGGATTTCGGACAGGATTTGGATGAGATTTCGGACTGGATTTCGTACAGGATTTGTATGGGATTTCGTACGGGATTTTGGACTGGATTTCGGACGGGATTCGGACGGGATTTCGTACGGGATTTTTATGGGATTTCGTACTGGATTTCGTACGGGATTTCGGACTGGATTTCGGACGCGATTTCGGACGGGATTTAGATGGGATTTCGTACGGGATTTCGTACGGGATTTCGTACTGGATTTCGTACGGGATTCGGAGGGATTTCGGACGGGATTTCGGACGGGATTCGGACGGGATTTCGAAACGGGATTTCGTACGGGATGTCGTACAGGATTTCGGACGGGATTTCGGACGGGATTTCGGATGAGATTTCGGAATGGATTTGTACAGGATTCGTACGGGATTTTGGACTGGATTCGGACGGGATTCGGACGGGATTTCGTACGGGATTTCGGACGGGATTTCAGACGGGATTTCGGACGGGATTTCGTATGTTATGGATTTCGTACGGGATTGTATGGATTTCGTACGGGATTCGGGACGATTCGGGGATTTGGACGGGATTTCGTACGGGATTTCGTACGGGATTTCAGACGGGATTTCAGACGGGATTTCGGACGGGATTTCGTATGGGATTT